>NC_034594.1:13852000-13869755 GCF_900095145.1 Mus pahari | reverse complement strand
CGAACACCCCTCCTTGGGCGGGGAAAGGTGCCAGATGACCGGAACCAGACACGGGTTCCTTCCCAGAAGCTGTGACTCTTCTCCAGTCTGCCCTCTCCCCAGCAGTGCACTGGAACCAAGATGGCTCACCTTCCAGTTCAGACCTGGAGACTGCTGGGTAGACACCCCTCCTCGGGTGGGGAAAGGCACCGGATGCCGGATCAAGCCTGGGGACTGGTCCCGGGTGAACACCCCTCCTCAGGTGGGGGAAAGGCGCTGGATGCTGGATCAGGCCTGGGGACTCCCCAGCGAACACCTCTCCACCTCTCCTCGGGCGGGCGGGCGTGCAGCATATTATATTCTTAAGATTTATCCAGTAAATATACAAGATATGGGAAGGAAGGAATCAGTCTTCCTCAGTGACATTTCTAGGACAATGCCTAGAACAGTGACTAGCACATACTTGTGCTGGGAATTTATTTGTTGAGTAGATAAACAAATGAATTATGAACTTCTTACATATAGCATATAGAAAATCCTAGCTGTTATCTGAAATCAAGCTCTAGACTAAGTATTTCAAAGTGAATAACTGTCGTACTTCTCTGGATGACTGAGAAAAGTAGTTATCACTAGTATATTATTTTAAACAAGGAGAGGAGAAGTTTGCTCAGGCTCACACAAACAAGACAAACAAGTGGCAGAGCTTAGCTGTGTGTAAGATAGGCCCAGCTTGTTGCCTCCTAAGCCTGTGTCCTTGTTCTTGGTACTGCTCCCTCCTTGCTACTGAGGAATAAGTAATCAAAGCCCTGTGCCCTTTCATCACTTCCTGGTAGCCCCAGAATCGGCGAAGGCTACAATTTAAACAGAACTGTGGAAGTGTTTATGAGCTGCCTCTCCATGTTCTGAAGCTCGCAGTCCTTTGAAGAGCAGAGAACATAGAAGAGGGAAACTTCAACGGCTTGAATTCCAGAAGAAAGCTGTCAGTTAGTGCTATTGATCCACCCCACGAGGAGCAGCCAGTAAAGGGTTTGTATTCACTTGCTTTGTCTCCCAACACCTCCACAATATAGTTACAGAATAGAGAGCTTGCTTAAATCCAACCTGAGCTTTGTGATGTGTTATTTTGAGAAATTATACTAATGGGCCCTTCTGATGATATTGGCTGTTTTCGACGGATGAGGTGTAGGGAGATGTAGTGACTTATTACCCATGGAAAACATGGCTTTCCACAGAGACAAGAAAAACACCGACAACAGTGCTCACTTGCAGTTTAGTAGTAGTGTATTGAAGTCACTGGTATGCTAATGAGTCTTTGTAACTAGTTATAGCCAAGAGCTTTGCAGGGGGAGGGGTAGAGGTGAGGAGGCTGGGGGAGTTGAGGGACTGGGGGTTGGGGGGGTACATATAGCCAAGAAATGAATGTTATATGTACATAACTAAAAGAAATTGGGCCAGATTTCCAAAATTTAAATAAATCTACCAGAAAATAAGTTTTAAAGTTAAATTTTAAAATTTATTTGATAATGTCACACATGAGTAATACTTTCACATCATTTCCACCTCTCCTCCCCTTTCCAGCTCCTTCCGTGCTCAACCCTTGCTCTAAATTCATGACTTCTCTAATTATTGTTGCATGCACATGTATAAGTATATATATGTACATATACACACATCTTAAAACCTACTTAGTCCATTGATTCTACTCTTTTGCATATGCGTTTAGAGTGACCATTTGGGATTGATTAGCCTATCAGGAAGCTTGTTCCTGGAGAACACTGATTCTTCATCACTCACCAGCTATTAGATGTCTATAGCTCTTCACTATGAAGGGTCTTCTGAAATATCCTTCATTCACACTGCATGTTGATTGGTATAGTCACTATGCAGTCTTGTTTAAGCAAACATTTGTTGAGATTTCATGGAGGCAATCCCTCTGTCATGTCTAGAAGATGCAATGTATCAGCAGGCATCCTTGTCCTATGGCTCTCACAATCTTTCCATCATCTTTGTCTCAAGGTTGTCTGAGTCTTAGGTGTTGAGGTTATACTGTAGATAATAGCAGTTTGAGGTGAGTACTCCACACTTATTTTCTGTATTTTGACAGCTCTCTATAGTAGTCTCCATCTGCTGGAAAAATAAAAGCTTCTTTGATGAAGAGCAAAATCTACATTTATCTGTGGGTATAAGGATAAGTATTTAGAATCTTTATTGATTTCAGAAAATGGCAGTATTAGCTTTTTCTCTAGGATCTTCTCTAGAACTTGTCAGCCAGGAGTAGTTGCTAGGTTCATCCCACCAGGCATGAATGAATTCCTTTCTACTGAGTGGGTCTTAACTTGATTTAAACAGCCACCAACTATGAAGCAAGTATTCAAATGTGTGAGCCTACAGGAATAATTCTTATTGAAACTACCATACCACCTATTTACACATTATCTATTATGTATAGATAGCATGAGTCTTGTTAATTTTAATAATGTATCTTTTTTGCTGTCTTTCTAATTAGATATTGAGTATTTGAGGGTTACTACTCTTGCTTGGAAAACATCTTAGCAGTCTCATTTTAGTTGTATTGTTATTCTCTATAGGTTTTCATGTAGTTGTAAATTGATTAAAAATAATACATGAACATTTTCACTCATTCCTGTTATTAACATATTAACTACTTTATTTGGAAAATATATATTATTATTGAAGAAAACTAATTTCAGTATGGTCAAAAGAATTTTTCTTGTTTGTGCTTTGATCTGAGCAATATTATATTTTAAAATTTATACCCCATGTTCCTCGATTTGTCTTTGAAAACATACCTAGCTGAAAATGTTTTGGAATGCTTATATTTTATTTGAAAAGCACATTAGCTGCATTAGTTTGGCATCTGGCATAGTAGCTAGATCACCAATAGTTACAAGGCAAGACACTTAATGCAGGGATTACAACTTCTATAGTTGTGGGGGAAGTCAAAAAGTCATACCCAAAGGGGTGACTGAAGGGTCAGAAGAAACAAAAACCACCAAACTTCTACCAGTGACTCCGAAGCTTCAAGGACACTCAGCTGCCGAAATCAGATGCTGGATACAGGGTCTTGAGGGTTCTGTGGGGAGCCAGGGCTCTGGGGGGTGGGTACATACCTCTGTGCATCCATTCCTGGATCACTTAGGCTGCTGTTGAGAAGTATGGAGATGAAGTGGAGTCCAGCCAGGACTCACAGGAATCCATTGCTCACTCTGTCAGTTTGTCCCTAGAGCAACCACATTGACCTTCAGAGACATGTGGCGCTTTTCTTTTCTTTTCTTTTCTTTTCTTTTCTTTTCTTTTCTTTTCTTTTCTTTTCTTTTCTTTCTTTCTTTTTTTTTAAACATCCATTTCTTTTTGCCAATTATCTCTAGAAAAATAAAAGGAAGGGTATTTTAGAAGTATATTCTATTTTTAGTTCCAAATTTGCCTTTAAGATGATTAATTCAGAGTTGAAATTATTAGAGTGTTGCACAAATGCCAGTTGTATTGGGGAAATGTTGATGTTAATAACCAATTTGTTGTTCTAATATGAACATACTCCAATGTAACTAACTGTGTAAGAGAGTTTGATAGTTAGGCACGATGAGTCAGAGTCAAGTCAACCAGAGTTTAACATCTAACATCACTGATTTCTATAATCTCTACTTGGACTATGAAACAGAAAGAACTGCTTAAACATTAGTTACTTCATCTGTGACAGGAAGATACTATTTATAACATGGAGATGATGAACAATTCAATCTTTGCTGGCAAAATAGCTCAGTGGGTACTAGCACTTGCCACCAACCCTGAAGACCTGAGTTTAATACCCAAGCCCCACATGATAGAAGGAGAAAACTGTCTCCTACAAATTGGCTTTTGGTCTCCACATAAAAGGCTCAGCAAGTTAAAACACAAATTCAGACTCACACACGCTAAAAAATGTAATAAAAAATTTTAAGGACTTTTTTTTATTTAAAAATTGGAACAGATATATTGAGCTTCCACCTTGAGTGACAAATTGCATTCACTCCTGATTTGTAGCTGTACATATATTTGTGTGCCTGACTTGTTACTGTGCATATATTTGTGTGTCTGAATTGTTACTGTTAGTATATTTGTGGGCCTGAATTGTTATTGTGCATACATTTGTGTACCTGATTGTTACTGTGCATACATTTATGTGTCTGATTGTTACTGTGCATACATTTGTGTGTCTGAATTGTTACTGTACACATATTTGTGTATCTTTTATTGCCTGAACCAAGAACCATCAAATCCAGCAGAGGAGATCATGGAGATAAGAACCAGCTTGGATGAACATTCTACCTCATCACAAATCTGCTTTTTGTTGTCTTACCTTTTTTTTTGATGGTTATTATGTTTGACTTTGGATTTTACAAAATTTATGTGCTCACTTTATCATAAGCTTTGTGGAATCTGCAATTTCCACATAAACCTTAATTACTCCTCTCCTTTAAACTACTGATTTATTCTTCTTCAAAATATATAGCTTAATACTTAACCAATGTCAATCAATATGACAATGTCAACCTTTTTATTTTCTACATTCATATAAGTACCTTTTACCTGTGTTGTAAAAATTACCATATTCCATAAGTTCCAATGATTTTAGGTACAAAATTATAAGGGCTTATATAAGAACATCTTTGTAATGTTTGATATTGAGCCTCATTAAATTCTCTGCTGTTTTTTAAGTGATACTTTTTCTCCAGGCAGCTCCTATCAGATTTACTAACTCTGTCATCCACCTGAGATATATTTTGTTGTTATCCAATTTATTAAAATGAAATAAAAATGTCCCATACTACAATGAGTTGAAGTTTAATTTATGAAATCAATTCGATGCTTTTAAACAAGGTCTTATGTTTAAGGTTTTTCCTATGCTTATTATTTTCAAACATATTTTATTGAAAATGAATAATAAGATTACATTATGGTATGGTACTATGACAATAGCTTGATCTATTCAATAATCTCATAGCTAATAAAACATTCATTTATATGGATTTATATGAAAAGAGAAAAAAGGTCTGATTAAAAAACTCAAAATATTACAGCAGTTTTCTCTGCACAGTGAGATTACAGGTAATTTTTATTTTGTTCTTTAGATTTTCCTATTAATAGGGACTGGAGAAATGGTTCAGTTGTTAAGAGCACATAACCTTAGGCCCCATGCTCAGTTCCAAGTGTTCACTTCTGGCAGCTCACAACCGCATGTAAATCTACCTCAAGGGATCTAGAACAGTCTTATGGCCGCCAGACTTCCACACACACAAACAGACTTTCATATACATACACATAAAATTAAAAAAAAATTTCCTTTTAAAAGAAATTTCTACCTTTTTTATGAACAAAAATTATGTTTTACTTTGTTTCTTAAGAGTTTATTTTGTTTCTTAAAAGGAAAAGTGACTTTGCTTTCTGTAGGTACCCAACAACCACTGGTTAAAATACAACAGCCAACATCTTACAGACCCAAATGGCCCTCTCTTGCTACTTATGATAGTTTTATAATCATGGTTACCATTATTTTTGTAGTCAATCATTACTTGATTCCAATGGTCACCACCATAATGTTGTATCAAATGTTGGCTCAAATACCGTGATCCCATTTCTAGTTAAGTAACTTTAGCTGCCCAAGAAAGCCTATCCTATCTTCTCTGCAGTCTTCTCTACAGAGCTGAGAACAGACGGCAGGGACCAATGGGATGAGGGATACTATAATTACAGAGAACAGACGGCAGGGACAAATGGGATGAGGGATACTATAATTACAGAGAGTGTCCATGCATTGGACAGAGCTGAGTTGAAGAAAATTCAGCACTGAAAAAATCTGGAACAAACTTTATTAGGAAAACAGCCCTAATATATTGGTTTATAAAATCATTAAATAAAGTGAGAGACAGAACCTAGGTTGAACGCACAGGAGTGAGCCTTAAACAGCAGCTCCAAACCCAGCTACCTGGGAAGGCTATAACAGGAGGATATACCTCTTATAATCAGTCAATCTTTAGTTCAAAGCAATCCTTTTAGGTCCAGAAATCTGCTTCTGTTGTTGGATGCCCTACTTGTTATAAAATGTCCCACTAAGGGAATACATGACAGTCTACTTCTTTTTTTTTAAGCCACAGAGGTTGGTAGGGATTGGATTCCATGCTGACTCAGAGAAAACAAAGTCCTCTGTGCTTCCAGGAGCAATGCCAGCAGTGGACATGGAAGGTACACTCTGCTCCACAGTGGCTTTCACAGATCTCCAGATGTACTTGACCCATCAAACACAAACCACATCTGGAACTTTAGCTGAAAAATTTTCCATTCCTTCCTTCGTGGTTGCCGTTCACACTCATGAATGCATTGTCATTTGTGATTGGCTTTTTCTTGCTGTTATTACTACTGATTCCCAATTAATAAAATTTTCATTGCTCTGTGTATCTGTAGAGCTCTCTCCTTCAGTGATCCAGAGGTATACTATAAGTTTGTTTCTTTTTGCTAGATATTTTTGTGTATATTTCTAGCCATTATCTTATTGAGATACATAACACCTTCTTGATCTCTATTTTTGCTATTTTTAGTGTTGGCCACAAATAGCCCTAAATCCTTCATTTTTATTTATTTTATTTTGGGTTTTAGGCCAACTCCCATACCAATGGTTATATAAATACTTGATATGTTACACTGTTTTAGTTCCAGAGGGCCTTTATTGACAACAACAAAATCAAGTTTTTTACGAAGCATCTTTTCTGAACCGCAAGAGCTCAGCAATGAGTCTGGTCCACACATGTGTGCACAAACTTTAACATCCCAACACACTACAGTCCTGGAGGGAGGAGAGAATGCACACCCAGAGCCAAAGCTCTTAGCAACCACCCTAGTAGATAAAGCTGAGACTGCTGAGGGTGAATTATCCAGAAAGGCTGTGGGTGAACTGTAGACCACCTTTATTAAATCCTTGAGACCCAGCTTGTGTGGATGGTCTATCAACCAAGGCTAGAAAAATAGAATGGTATGCTCTACTTGAGCAGGTACTATGTAACTTCTTCAGGAGACTGGCAAATAAATGTCTTATTACCCCAGAGAGGGTACCAATCAAAGAAAGGATTGCTCTCAAGTTTATCTTGGTGAAACAATAGGTATAAACTATGGTCATTTACAGGAGTAGGAGTGCAAGGTCACCTGCAGGATCACGGCTCCACCCCCAAAGAAGTCTGAAAAAAGTCCCCTTCCTTTGCAACCATTACCTGTCCATATATCCTTGGGGAGGAGGGTAGCCTTTGAGAGCCTCCTGCTAGCAACTGTTAACTGCCTCTATGTCTTGGTAAGGACAGGACCTTTTGAGCCTTCCTGTTTAGCAACTATCAACTATCTTTAAAACCTTGGAGAATGTGGTTTCATAAGCTCCCTGCTATCTCCATGGTGGGATATTAGTGGGCCAGATCCTTCCCTTAGTTATGGCAGCAGGTGGGTTCAGAGGGCAACTCTCCACGGCAGCTTTCTCTGTGAAGTTTCTTCACTTCCTCATTTGGTTTGCCCTAGGCATTTCATTTTTTATTTGAATCAATCTCTTTACCATGAAACCCTCTCAACCCAGATAGACAAAAAAAGAACAAATGCTATGCTTTTAGTATAAATTGAAAACAAGATGGATATAAATATTTCCATTCCATAAAGGAGGAACAGGATCAGAGCAAGAAAAGGTCAGACCAGAGTGAGATGGAATCCCAGCAGGGCAGATACCAAACCCTGGAGCTCCAAGTCTGTGGGTCATAATAGCATCATCTAGGCTCCAAAGGGGGTGAATATCTTTGTGCTTCCAGGTCTGCTACCTACAGCACATGTGATTGTTCCTTTTATGATGGCTCAATCAACTGTGGAACAAAACAATACAGACCAAAATTGTATCCAGATACATGGATGGACTTGTTTGATATTTTTCCCTGTATGGATATAACAGGGTGAATAGGTCTCAGAGATATTACAGGCTTCATTTCAGACTACTGCAGTAAAATGCTTATCATAGCAAGGGAGTCACAAGGCCTTTTTGGATTCTTAGTACCTTTAAGGTTATACTGACACTCTAATGTAACCTCTAAAATGTACACAAACATCTTTTCTCGATGGAAACAACCTAACTATAAAAATCATTAGAAAAGATGTTGGAAAAGTGACACTGATAGACTTGCTTGGTGAAAAGTCAAAGGTTAGAGATGTGGGTCCTGGATGCTAGAAGCACTCTGGGGATCTTACAAGCCTAAGAGTTGAAGATCTGATACCAGAATTCTGAGAGCCATAAAACTAGAAGGAGCTAGCATCTTCACATAAAGCATCTGAGAGCCATGACATTGGCTGGGACCAGCTGCTGCTACTATCTGGCACCAAGAGCTCCATGACAGTCAAATCCCAGACCAGGAAACTCTGAATGCAGCACATAGGGCTGTAAGTCTGATCTCTGGAACTCTGAGGTATAACTTTGAGATTTCAGGCTCAGAGATACCAACATTTGAGCCTGCGGGTCTACCCAATAGACCATCGGCACTCTACTTTGTGGAAGTGCATATGCCTAAGAAGCCCATCATTTCTTATTCTTAATTTCCATGTGGACAGATAAAAGGAATTTCAGCCAGTAGGTAAGTAATCATGGGAGGATACATCTATTGGAAGTCTGTTGGCATTTCTAGATTGAAAGCCTGTGAAATCAAGGGTTTTTTTCCCTAAGGTAGAAGCCCCAGATTTCCTCACTTACATACTAGTCCCCACTCAGATGGCTGTGCTTCCTCCAAATTACCACTTAAGCATTCTTACTGGTTCACAATTCTAGTTGCATCTGTTCCAGGTAACCAGATCTTAGTTATTGATTCTCCTTGGAGGCATCTATCACTTTATTTTTGTGGAAGGGATTGATCTGTGGCTCCAGTTCTCTGATAGGTCTAAGAAAGGTTATTGATTTCTTAGTTTGGCTTTATTTTTTTTTTCTTACTGTAAGGATAGGAATATAAGCTTCCAATAGCTTTCATGTCGGAACTGCAATTAGAAGTGGTTCTGATGGAGCCTTTCTGAAGTCATCTTGCCAATGTTTTTAGGGTATTTTAAATGTTCCCTTTGCTTTTGACAGGTAAGTAAACAGGAGACCCAGTGGCTGATCTAATCTATCCTTATGGTCAGTGTTGTTTCTATTTTGTACGAACTAGAACCTGAACACCACAGTACAGTGTGTGAAAGGTGCATTAATTTTTCCCCAACTTTTGGCAAATATGAACATCTACAAGTCTTCCACAACTGTGTGTACACACACACACACACTCATACGAGAGAGAGAGAGAGAGAGAGAGAGAGAGAGAGAGAGAGAGAGAGAGAGAGAAGGGAGAGAGGGGGAACAAGGAGAGGGATAGGAAGAGAGGGAGGGAGGGAGAGAACATTATGTGATGTCTTAGGCTTTTTAACCTCTCTCCAACTTCATGAGAATTTATTTTTAGCTGACTCAAAAATACTTACTGCCAAGCAAATTATCTTATGTAGTAATTTCTCCCAGCAACAGACTTGCGATAACTGTATCTTTTAACTCTACAGATAACATTATCAAAATAGTCTTAATCTCTGAAACTTCAAAAATGAATATTTTGCAATCTACTCTGCTACAAGAATAGCCAAATATTTAACAGCTGTGTCCAAAAAAGGAATCCAACCCAAAATCCAGCATATACTTGCTTATAAACTAATTACTTGAGCAGCCAAATAAGATGTAAAAATTATTAGTACTAATCCAATCTAATTTTAATGTAGGCAATCCCCACCATGGACAATGATGACCTCTCTTATCACTACTTCTCCTTCACACACAGAGGCTCCATCGGGGAGGTGTGCAAACCATCGATCCTCCTCCCGGGGATAGTTGCTTTGGGTGCACAAAGTGGATGTTTAAATAGATTTAGAATTTTGATTGAAAGACACTTTGACCTTGCACGTCTGTCACTTGTCTTAAAGTAAGTAAACCTGAAAGCTGTCTGATGGCCATCATCTGCTTCCTTCTTGTTGAATCAGAGATGGCTGCTCAGCTAGCATGCAGGCCCTTGAAGAGAGACAGATATGCAAACCACACAATCTTAAATGGATGCACAGAATTGAGGGTGGGGTTTCTAGTATGATTCCATGGCTTTCTTGAGTTGGAGTGATATTTGTTTTGTTCTCTTATAGTAAAGTTCCCTCTGGTGCCTATGTTGTTTGTCAGTGTTTGCCCTACAACCAGAAATTATTAGCGATGCATTGTTGTTGAGAGTCAGGATGGGCTTTCATAGAAAAGGGAAGGCTGCATATTTTTCAAACATTAACATTTAGAATTTTCACAGTCATCCTTGAGGTTTATACTAATTATTAAGTCACTGGTTCTGCTGACTAATGATGTAAGAACATTCCCCACAGAGCTTCCATTTATTAAATGGAATATAATTATAAGATTAAGAAATAGTTATAAGATTAAGAAATAGAAATTACGTTATAAGATTAAGAAATAGAAATTAAGATTTCTTAATCTTATAGTTATAAGATTAAGAAATAGATAATTGATTTGAGTTCATTAGCTTGATGCTTATGCCTGCTTCCTATTTGTAAAGCTTTGATATGATTATCTCAGCTGATAGATTGCCCATATTTTACTTTTGAATGTCACAAATTATTAGTTCTACCCAGATGAATGTCTTTGTTGTTTCACTCTTGGGACTTTCTGGCCCAACTGTCCCAAGAGAAAGGGGTCACTTTTAAGTAGTCAGATATTCAGTATGGTTGCATACGATCTTTGGAAAAGGATAAAAGAAACGTGGGAAAGATCGATGGATGACCCAGTCATTGCTATGGAGGTGTTTTTACAGAGGGCACTGAGAGCTTTCTACTGGTTTCTGTTCATAAGTTCTTAGGAATTTTGATGTTAATCTTCTCCATAGTGCATGCCTTTAGACCTGTGGGGACTATCAGGAAGATACTAACAAATTGTGTGAGTCTTGTTCAAGGTAGGATTGAATAGTCAAAGTGTGAGGCATGCATTTAATTGCATTTCAATCCCTTGCATCTTTAGTGTTAAAAAATCCCAGTTGGAAGATCTCAACAGTCCTCATTTGAATATGTGTCCATATATAATATATGCATATATATATGGAAATATATATATATATGTATATATATATATGGAAAGTAAAATGTATGAAAAGAGGTTTAGCATGACTAGATATAAAGGAGATGCAAATTAAAATAAAAAGATATCATACACCTACACTAAAAAGACAAATCACACCAAATATTATCAAGAATAAAGAACTGGCATTTCATGTATTCTTGTATAAGGTAAAGAGTTAGTGATGTGGTCATTAATTCTGTGTCCACTTATCTAGGCTACTGGAAAAGATCACTCATTGGAATGTCTATGAGGATGTTTCAGACTGAGTTAAAAATTCTGCCCGTACTAATCCAATGTGGGTAGATATCTGACTCTCTCTCTCTCTCCCCCCTACCCTGTGTATTATTTTTTCTTCTCCTCCTCCCCTTTCTTCCTCCTTCTCTTGTCTCTCTCCTTTCCTCTTTACCTTTTTTTTTGTCTCCATCTTCCTCACCTACGATCAGGTGCTGCTCACCCAAATTTGTGCACTCATATACACACGGGTTTTCTGACTTATGGTCTCAGACTCTAAGATATACAATAGCATGGCTTCTGTGGCCTCACACATTGTACTTGGACTGAATGATATCACTGACTTGCCTAGTATTCTAGTCTACTGATAGCTGATGTTAAGTCTGACCATTGGATTCTCAATTAATTCCAGTATGCCACACCCCACTAATTCCAATGCACTGTCACTTTTTTAGGGACATACTACATCTACTTTTATTTATTTATATGCCATGCACATATTTTTTTTAAAAAGAAACCATTTGTTAAGATCTTTGACTGGGATATTTTTTAGAACACTAAATTTGTAGGCATAGAGTTGCAAAATAAGTTCTTTGCTAAACGCCTGTGGTGTGGTCTAGCTATTTCACCTCTTGGTATTTTTACGGAAGTCATGAAAGCATATGTAAACTGACAGACTCAGTTGTGATGTTGATAGCAGCTTATAAACAATTGCTCCAAGCTAGAACATTAACAGGTAAACATGTGCACTCTAGCATATTACTCAGAGAAACAGAAAGCAAATTCACTACTGATAGATTTCCAGGGAACAGAGACTTCCACAGTTATATGATTACAGAGGGTCAGAAGAAACATTATATATTCTATGGCTCTGTCCCTATGAAATTCTATAGAGTACCAATAAATCTACAGTTACAGAAACAAGGTGATCAATGTTTGTCTGAGAATAACTAGGAAAGGGTTGTGGGAGGAAGTTGCTCCCTCAGGACTGAAGGGCCATAGGATAGAGCATGTGTGGTCTGCATTCAATTTTTTTGAGAAAGGGAGCGTGATAGCTTTTTCCTAAAAACCTCTCATTTTGATACTTCTTTGACCCCAAATTAGCAATTTTATTAATGACCAAGACAGAGGCACTGCGGAGTATAAGTTTGCCCGTCCTTGAAGATCTTGTGGATCTTCTTTACACCATATGGCCTCTGCAGATGTGGTGATATCTTGTGAGTGTGAAGGATATTCTCAAAATGATTTGGTTCATAAACCTGTCAGTCGATTTCACGCATTCAATTGAAGAATTCTCTACCTAAAATGTGGCGACTTGCAGAAGTGCCTCTGCTTTATTTACACCGCATTTTCCCATAAAGCAGCAGGTTTGCAATAAGGCATTTGACACCCCCATGGTATTTTCAAAAAAAGAAAAACAATCTACAATCTGGCACAGGCTAGACACAGTGTGAGACAGCAGACTGGGGCCATCGCTTAAGCAGCAGCGACTTCCACAACTAAATGAAGTGTCATCTTAAGGAGTCTACTGTTAATGCAATTTAAATTACTCACCTGAAATTAATATTCTGCTGAGGGAAATAAAGCAATTTAAAAGACCACATAATTTCCGATCACTTTAATGACATTATGTGGTCATGGACGGCTCCCTTGTCTAATATAGTAACACTCCAGTTTCTTTGAACACTGAACACATTTTTCCATTTTAATTACTTGGCTTCTGGAGGAGAAAAAAAAGATCTAGTCATTCCCTGCAGATGGTTAACTATTTGAAATTTATGCTTTGCTTCATTACAATTAGGTAAACATGACCTTGACATACTTATTATCAAACCTAATATTCATTCCTACAGAAGAGGGGAGAAACCAAAGAACTGTGACCTGTGTGGAGAGTCCTCCCAGCCCTTCAAGCCCAAAGAGGCCAATTTTGTTTTTCTTCCTCCTTACATCTAGAAGCTGAGAGCTCCCACTTTCTCTCTTCTTACTGTTTGATGTGTAGAAATGTTAAAGGGAAGTAACATTTTTCACAACTATGGAGTGAGTTGTCTCTGGAAAGAATAATAATCCCATTATTTATTTGGGGATTTCTTTGTTTGGGGGTTTGGTAGATGAGACTACAAGAAGACAAATATGGTGACTGTCATTGATCCATACAGGAGTTAATATTTCTTTGAAAATAAAAAGGAGTGCCCCTATTTCAGAGTTGACTTGAAAAATGAAGGACAAATACAGTCAAACATAGTATGTTTGGTAACTATCCCCGTTTCTCAGTGTTTCTCTCACTGTTGGTCTATTCTGCTTCATAAGTTTGAACAATCTGTGGTGTCAGACAGGAAATGAGGCCACTGAGATCAGAAGTCCTGTAGTCCATGATCATTTAGCCTTGTGTGAAATCCCACAGTCTTGTCTTGAGCTAAGTGACTAGTGAACCCACTGGCTCCACTTGCTTTTAGTTGGTCCCCATCAACTTTGGAATAGCTGCCCCTGAACCACCTAAAGGCTACTCTCCAGCAAATGCTTCTACCCCTGCCCCATGGACACCAGCTACTTTTGTCTTTTGGTCTTTTAGGGGGATAGCCACTTGCTGTCATCTCCTGTCCTCTGGGAAGGGGTGTGACTCCCTGTATCATCACAAGTAACTGAACCATTATGGAGGTAGGAAGGAACTAAGAGGAAATGTGTCAAAAGACTCCCCTCCCCCAGCCCACACATTTTCTTTAGATTTACAGAATGCAAAGCATAGGGTGACTGATGGATAGCAGCAGCCCCTGCAACTGCGATCCTGAAACTCACAAGGGAGACTTACATTGATGGTAGTTGCTGTCCTTTTGTTTGCCAGCTTTTCAAATAACCATCCAGCAGAGATTGGTATAAAGTTTACTCCCTCACTCATTAGACCCGAGACTGGAGCATGTCTCTTTTTTAAACTGAGCCCCAGTTTTCTCTTCTGTTTAATGGTATGATTGGTCTATGGGAATTTGGTTCGTTTGTTGTTCGTCTGTCATCATCTCCTTTCCCAGGAGTTCAGGGTGGCAGCTCGATGCTGGAGAAAATGGATGACAAGCTCCGAGACATTCCTGCTGGTCCAAATCATGAAGAAGCAAGCAAAGCAGTTTTGAGACATGAAGTGCTCTTCAGGTTGGCTCGATGAGAAGGTCAGAAAGAAGACTTTTTTTTTTAAAGGTGATTTGTTACCACAGAAGGCATGACTTCAATGTTCTGTTTCATAATGTCACATATAGCTTGTCTATATGCTGATGTCCTCAAGTATGTCAGTCTCTGAAGAACAGTTATGGAAATGCTCTTGTCTGTGTGTTATGCTGTGGGGAAATCATTTTATGTCACTGTGAGTGAAACAGTTGCTTATATAGCACCTCGCAGCAGGTGATACAGTGGAAGATGAGAATGGGGAAGAAGACAAAGCCAAATATATTTAGGTTGTAGCCTAAGTTCATTATTTAATGTGAGTTAGATAGGGCTGGGGAGATGACTCAGTACAGTGACTGCTGTGTGTTCATGGGGACATAAGTTGGCACCTTCAGAACCTGTGTCAAATGCTGGAGGTGATGGTATGCATCATGTTTGGTGAGAGAACCTTTCCTAAAATAAATAAAGCAATTAAAGAAAGAAACCCAATGACCACGCTCTGGCTTCTACACCTACACTCACCCATTTGCATGTGCACCTGCACATCCCTATGTAGACATCCACACTAATAAGCACTCATGTCACACACACACACACACACACACACACACACACACACACACACACACTCACTCTACCATTCACATAAACTTACATATTATTCAACCTGTCTGAGCACTAAATGAGCTTTGGATGCAGTCATATCATCCCTCACTGAAAACCCTTCTGTCATGTTAGCCAAAACTCTCCTATTCTTGGAGCTTCTACCTTAGTAATAAGAAAGAATCCTGAGATGTTATTATTTAGTTTAAAGTGGGAGATATAAAGAGATTTGGTGTACAATATCCCTTGTAACCTTTGCTGATTGCTACTGAGGTGTGGCTACTTGGCACCAAAGCTCTAGATATTAATAAACAAACAACCCATCTTTTTTCCTTCTACTTAGTCACTATTCTCCAAAGCCTAGTAACTTATTTTAATTGTTTGTTAATTTTTATTTATGTGCACGTGTATATAGTTGTATGAATGTATGTCACATGCACATGGGTGCTCTCAGAAGTCAGAAGAAGAAGTTAGATCCTCTGGAACTGGTATGGTAGCAGGTACTTATGAACCACCTGATATGGGTGCTAGGAACTGAACCTGGGTTCTCTGTAACAGCATCAAGTGTTCTGAGTAGCTGAACCATCTCTCCATCCCTCTCTACTAGTTACTTTTTATGCATACTTTTTATGCATACACACGTTACTGAATATTGTCTGATTTACAATAAGTAAGCTGCTGATGTTTACAGTACTTACAATAATCAGAAATTGCTGGGTTCTTGAACCATACATATTGGCCTACTATGTCCATAGAGCTGAAACGTCACATGTTGGCAGTGTGAGACACACAAAGGCATGTAGCACTAGGGATCCAAATCTTCTTATCTATTTATTGATGCTTTTGGCCTTGGGTTGCTAACACAACTTCCATGGGAATTGTTAGATAGTCAGAATTGGATCGTTCCCCATGCTCTCTGTAAGAATTACACATTTTAGCTTTCTGTTTCTTACGTGCAGATTGTCCTGTGAAAGGATTATGCATTCCCATAGTTTGCCATAGCATTCTTGGGCATTCAGCTCCAACTTACATGTCCAGCTTAATCCACAGTTCCACACACCTGCACCTAGTTTTACATTGCTTATATTTTACATGTTTCTAAAACACTTAAAAGAGGATACACGCAAGACTGAAGTCTCAAGTTCAGTCCTTAAAAATTATTCTTTTCTCATTATTTTCACAGTTAATATCCTCATGCCACTGAGCTTCTGAGAGAGTATTCCCTCACGGAAACCACCATCATCCCTTGAGAACATTTACTTATTTCCTCCCATGACCTGTATCTGTTTACCGTAAGGTAATTGCTGTGTGTGTTCAAATAGAAATTTCACCTTGTCTCTAGTTAACATGTATAATTGATGTTTTTCCTCTTTATTTATATATTTACTTGGGTGCTGTAAGACTGAACCCAGGACTTTGTGAACGCAGACAGGCACTCGACCAATAACTGTTCCCAAACCTATTTCCTGTTTGTGTCAGAGAGGACCTCACCCTATTGCCCTGGTTGGCCTGAAGCTCACAAAACTCAGACTGGATATATATTGTTTAGTTGTTCTGTCTGAGCCTCCACAATGGATTATGAACATAAACTACCATGCCTTACAATTTATATTTTAATTAAAATAAAAGCGTTAGTTTACCTGGTATAGGGCACTTGTCATGGAGTTCAAACATTTCACACAGCTCTGAAATCCCTGCTAGACTTTGATCTCTGAGTGCCTGTATTCAGCATCATTGTGGCTCATCTCTGCCTTACCTTAGTTCGTCTTTTCTAATGTCCCTGTCCTTCAACATTCACCTCAGGACCTTGCTGTTCCACATGCTGTTCCTGCCTCTCTGCTCAGGCACTCTTAGCCCTTCTACTCATATTCTTTACCTGATCCTCTTGACCTAGTCTTTTTAAGGCACTAATCTACTCTATGCTAATCTAAACAAATATAACGGAATATGATTTAACTTAGTCTAATCTAACCTTCTTTTCATACAAGCCTTATCTGACACTTTCCTATTTTTCTTCGTTATATCCACACTTAACTTTTTTAAAGTAGTCTATGCTTTTAGAATTTTTGGACAGTTTTCTTTCTTGGGGCTTAGCACTCTCAATAGATAGTGGGTGCTGACTAGAGTATCACTGACTGTGGGTGCTTTGTGTACTGTGGAAACATACGATATAAAACACTGCCTGCCATAACTACTGGACTGGTCAGTTAATGAAGAGAGATAACATGGGAGTGGGAACAAGGTATTCTCCTTTGGGAGTTTCTAGGGGCTGCCTCATCTATGTCCTGAAGTTTGTGATTTTGTGGATCCACTTTCTTTGTCATTTTTCTTCCTGCTAACTTTTTCTCCTCTTCCTCCTTCTCTTCTTCTTCATTGTCGTCTTCCCCTTCTCCTCCCCCTCTCCTTCCTCCTCCTTCTTTCTTCCTTCTTTCTCCTCTTTCCTTCTTCCTCCTCCTTCCTTCCTCCTTCTCCTTCCTCTTCCTCCCCTCCCCTTCCTTCTTTCTCCTTCTTCCTTCTTTCCTCTTCTTCCTCTACCCTTCCTTCTTTCTTTCCTCCTCCTCCTCCTCCTCCTCCTCCTCCTCCTCCTCCTTCTTCTTCCTCCTCCTCTTCCTT
>NC_034594.1:13844857-13851592 GCF_900095145.1 Mus pahari | reverse complement strand
TCCTCCTCCTCCTCCTCCTCCTCCTCCTCCTCGCTCTTCTTTTGGAAGTGAATTTGGTGTTCTCTTTCGCTCACTTCCTCTGTCACTATTGTCATTGTTCTGCTGTTTGGGTTTGTCATTTTCCTCTTTTCAGCTGTGTGAGGTATTCAAGCTGAAGCACATGACTGGAAAGTGTGACTTAGGTGATGCAATGCTGCTTTGTGCTGATGAAACTGGAAAAGAGAGAAGGGTAAAATCATTACAGGCAAGGGCAAGATTTCCAAGTTCACTTATTTAAGTGTTTCAGGGGAAGGTTGTTTAAAGAAAGTAGTTATTGTTTATGCTCCATCAGGTTTGAGGTCTGAAAATTTTAAATCATAAGAAGACACTCTGGAGTGATGTTATTGAGAATGAAATGAGAGTAGAAATTCTCCCAGATGTTAAACTTGTGTTAGTTTTCTCTTTTTAGTGAGAAAGTTATTCATGTGTAAAGTGGAGTGGGTCACCTTGACGCTGCTTGCATTCTAGTGCTAATACTTGTTCCTCAAGACCTGGTTGCCCCAGAGAAGAGAGGGAGCCCTTAGTAGTCCCAAGTGACACTAAGAGACCTTGCCCCGAAGTTATTTCTGATTAGTAAATAAAGATACCGACAGCTAATAGCTAGGCAGAAGAGACATGGGCAGGGTTTAGGATTCCAGGGCTAGAGGTGAGAGAACCACAAGGGAGAAAAAGAATGGAGGAGAAGTTGCCATAGGTTAGATACGTCAAGAAGTAACGGCTGTGTGGGTTGGCTAACTGGAGTTAAGAGCAGCCCAGATGAAACATGGCAAAATATGTAATAACATTATTGGTTGGGAAATAGACATAATAGCATAGGGATATATATCTGCCCAGCTCTTGTGCTGATCAAGGCTTATGGTAAATAAAGTTGTGTGTGTGTTTTATGTGGAAACAAAATGGTTAAAGGTGGGGTAGAAACCCTGGTTTGTGATTAACAATTTCTACAGCAGTAAAATTTAGAACCCCTATGTTTCCTGGAATCAGGGACCAGTTTTCTCCTTTAAGAGAACCTTTGACTGTCACGAGAATTTTTCAGAACTTTGAAATAAAGTTGAAATATGGTATCTGATAAGTTAAGAGGGTTGAGAATGGAAAGTCTCAGAGGGTATATAGTCCAGGGCTTCTAGGTGCCAGCAGACACTCTCAGAAGTGGCTTATGGGTAAGTTGAAAACCTAAATGTAGACGTCCAATGCTTTGTTCTTCGGTGTGTGCAGTGGAAGGGGCTGGATTCTCAGCAAATATATGTGAGCATTTGCATCATGTGCTGCTGATAAACTGCATCCTGGTAAACTCCATGGCCCCAGAGCAGGGACACAGTCACTCCCTTTGAGTGCTGTCTCTAGCCTTCAAAATCTTCACCTCCATGGAGTCACCAACTATAGCTGCCTCCTTCTTCCTGTTAGAATTAAATGTACTGTATTACAGAAGAGGTTTTGGCAAGCACCCTCAAAGATTTACCACTTCAAGAAGACCTACAATCTCAACACGTTTACCTGCCCAGAAAGCTCAGGACATTTCTCATAGTCTTTGTTTTAGACACAATTCGCTGGGCTCTTCAGTAGTAGGCCATTTCTGTAGAGAGGGACTATATTTTTTACTGGAACATGGTCCAGTAAAGAAATCCTGGGAGAAGAATTCTAAGTTCTTGTGAGAAAACTCCAAGAAAACAAGACTAGAGTCTTGTGACAGTCTCTTCAAAAACACCGAGCTCTTCTTGGGATGCGTAGTGGTCAGGAATAAGTTAGTTCAGCTTCCTGATTATAGCTGGCTATCGTTATTGGTTTGCATGCCTCGATGGGAAAACATGTTTCTCCCTTGTGCAGCTTGTCCTTGTGGTTTGAACTCATGAGAGTTTTACTCAGGTTACCTGTCTCAACCCTCAGGGAATAAGTTGTCTGATGCTCTGAATAAAGTTGACTGTTTCTTGAGACTTTAGATTGCCTCGGGCTTCATTCCTCCAGGTCCAACTGCCTCTAGAGTGGTAAACAGATCTACTTTTAGAGACCCAACTCCAAACACTTCTCCAAGATTTTTATGAGAAGTAAAGGATATCTGAGATGTCCCCAAGAAGTTGATGGATCCCATGCATGGAAGGTAGGCTGGGCTCCTGAGCATTGTTCTTTATGCCAGCTGAGGCACCATGGACTTTGTATGCTGCTGTTTCTGCTGTGTTGTGTATGTGTCCTAGCGTAGGCAGACAAGCTCAGCAAGTATCTTTTTTAGTTAGATTTATTTATTTTACTATTTCATGTATAGGAGTGTTTGGCCTGTATGCATGCATGTGCATGCATGTGCATGTATGTACATGTATGTGCATGTATGTGCACAGTGTGTGAGCTGGTGAATGCAGGTATCAGGATACGAACTAGTGTTTCAGATGGTTGTGAGCCACCATGTGGATGCTGGGAATTAAAGCACAGTGCTCTGAAAGATCTGCCAATCGTACTTATTAAAGGGTAGAACACCAAAATATTTAGAGATGATGATCATTTTCTCTTAATCAAACATGAGGTTTCTCAGTTGGTTTGCCTGCCTAGAAATTTTGAAACAATTGAAATAAGGACTTATCATTCCAGTGATTATCCTCTTTGTTTCTATGTTGTCCATTGAAACAATTTTTAATATTCTTTACTTTGAGGTAGATTAAATTCAGGGCTTTAAAAGCCCCATATTATGGGTCTCTGCCAGTTTTATCTTTCCTACTCTGTTTGAAATTAGAGCGTAGGCAGACTAACTCAGCAAGCACCTTTTTGTTAAATTTATTTATTTTATTTTTTGTGTATAGGAATGTTTTGGCTGTATGCATATATGTGAATTAAACTGACCACTGAATAGAAGAAGTCTGAACTATGTGGATGCATTCATACCTAGATTTTATTTTTAAGATCTGAGTTTGAAAAACGTTGGAAACAAGCTATGTTGGCTATAAATATCTAAAATTTAGGAGAAATGAAATTTATGAATGTATAATATATATTTACACAGAATACCCTAACATAACTTATTACCATTGATATATAAAAATAAAACATTTAATCTTATTGTTAAAATTTTAAACTGTGGTTACAGCTGAGGTAACCAATGGCTTGCTGTGCAAGCATTCTAAGTACTTGGGTCTTGGCTTCAGCATGATGTGGAGATCTTGTTATGATGGTGTTCACTTGCAATCTTACAGCTGAGAGAGAGACGGCTCAGGCAAATTCCCGAGGCTCGTCCTACTTTGATTATTACATGGCCACTTATGTTGCTCCTGTAGTGTCTTTATGTATTAG
Organism: Mus pahari; assembly: GCF_900095145.1. Classification (NCBI taxonomy): domain Eukaryota; kingdom Metazoa; phylum Chordata; class Mammalia; order Rodentia; family Muridae; genus Mus; species Mus pahari. Next base: position 13,848,280 of record NC_034594.1, on the reverse strand, counting down.
TGAGGAGCCAAAGGAAAGCCTTATGTTACTAACCACCTCTGGATGAACCATCCATACTTTTGACAAATTGCTTCACACAGTTAAAAAGAAAACCCTCACAATTCCCAATTATTTTAAATAAATAATGTCACAACAAAGTAAACATTGAATAGTGATAACCTGCTGATCAAAATTGGGTTTGCTTTTTGGGGGGAGAAGTTAAAAAATAATAACATGACATGAGCTGAATAAGAACAACAGCAATGGGCATACTAACGTAGACTGAGAAAAGTCTAGGAGATTTCAATCCCACACAAAGAATTACAGGCAATGAAGGATGGCTGAGAGCAGAAGAAATAGACTTTCCCAAGGAAGACTACATCAGTTGGTCATCCAATACCAAATGGTCAACTCCAAAAGCATACCCATATACATGTCATTATATAGACTGAGCATGTTTATTTTAGGGATTTATATGTATATACATATGCATGTCATTATGATCAATGAGAATAGAGGCCATGAATTTGGAAGAGAGTAAGGAGGGGTATATGGAAGGAAATAGGAGGACAAAATGATGTAACTATAGTGCAATCTAAAAAAATATAGTAATTTTTAAATGGAGAGATTTGTAATGTAATGGGGTATTGAGGTTCCCCAATTCCTACATTATCCAATGTCCAACTAAATTGTCTTTATTGCTGTTCCTAGAAACATAATAGTGTGATGACAGCAAACCACATCTTTATTATTATTATTATTATTATTATTATTATTATTATTATCTTTATTTACATTTCAAATGCTATCNCNAAAGTTCCCTATAACCCCCCTGCCCCTGCTCCCCTACCCACCCACTCCCACTTCTTGGCTCTGGCCTTCCCCTCTCCTAGTCCCTGTTTAGTGTCTTTAAACATTATTATAACAAAGCTTTACCTTTTCGGTATACGTAAAAGTCAATTCCAGAGCCATGACTGACTTTGATACATCAAGTTTGACAGATTAGTCCTGTTAAGAGCAGGTAGTGATCACATTCAGGGAAGAAAACAGTCATGAATCTGGAACTATCCAGTGTGCATGCCAGCTGACTGACATCCTAAAGAAACTTTAGTAGAACAGTAGTTTATAACACTAGACACTAACACCACTCATAAATATTGTACTAATCCTGTGTGAGATTAAAAGGCTATAACACAACATATAAAGTTTTGTGTCATAAATGTGTACTCAGTAAATATTTATTGCAACATTGATTTTTTTAAAGGAAAATCAGTCAAGAAGGAAACAATCACTTCATTTTTATATATTTTATGTCTAAAATATTTACAGTTTATTGATCTCTTGTGCTGGACACTGGAGAGACGACTCAGTGGTTAAGAATACGTGTTGGTCTTGCAGAAGATTCTGGTTTGATTTCTAGCACTCACTCAGTGACTCATAATCATCTGTAAATCTAGGCTCAGGGGACTTGACATTATCTCCTGGTCTTGGAGGGCACCAGGAGTGCACATGGAACACACACACATATGCAGGTAAAACACTCAACAAGGCCACATCTCCTAATCCTTCTCAAGTTGTGCTACTCCATGATGACAAAACATTCAACTATATGAGCCTATTCGTCATTTTTTATTCAAACCACTATATTCACTAAGCTAGACTTGGGTGGAATCATGTATATAGTCTGTAGTCAGTTTCCTATACTGGGTGAGTAGACTGTTTATGTCTGCTCAGGACAAGTCAAAGAATAGTGTTGGTTAAGGTCAAGCCAATGGTGAGAGATGCACTAACCCTAGGAGAATATAAGGTATCTGGGGTTTGTCAATGACCTTTTTTTTTCAATGACCTTAGTAGATCTTGGTGTTGAATCAATATTTTCAGGTTGCACAAGGACTGTTGCTTCAGAACACACAGATCCCACTGCCGTATGACAGATGCAGATGTTATCACTGTTGTTGCAAATTCCTGTGTTTGGTATAAATTCAACAACAGCAAGCCATATAATGAGCAGGAAATATGCTTATGTATATATGATCTATTTTGTATTTTTTGATGAGATTTCTTATTACAGTTGGTCCTTGATGTCAACTAATTTTACAACCTTGGAGACAAAAAGGACATCAATAGAGAATAATAGAGTGAAAAAAATGTAAACTTTTGCTGTTATTACCCCCTGGCCAAGGCAATGCAGTAACAACTTCCTAGCATCTAAATTGTATTTGGCACTATAAGTCATCTGGACTTGATTTGAAGTATTTGTGTGTGTGTGTGTGTGTGTGTGTGTGTGTGTGTGTGTGTATGTGTGTGAGTGTGTAGGCTCTGTGAAGATACCATAGCATTTTGAGCATCTGCAAATCTTAGAACCTGTGACATTCTGTACAGATAGTTATGGACAGCGATGGTATCGTCTTTCTCTTCAGTTATAGAATAGGAAATGGTGTGTGTTGATTACAAAGGCTTCCCTTTCATCATTACACATTATGGTCTATGCTCTCCTTTGGGTGTTATTTACTTTTTACAAAGTAGCAGTGAATTGAAAAAAATTTTCTTTAATAAATTTATCAGGATGCATATGTGCTTAAAATAGTCTAGATTTATGAAGTCATTCTGATAAGTGAACTCCAGCTTTTTTTAAGTTAGATAAAAGCAATTTAGAACCAGCATTACTATGACATCTTATTTTACCTGCAATAAGCCATTTATTCATTAATATCTGTCCCTGAAGTTTTGTATTTATTTCCTTAAAATATTTGTTCAAGATAGGCAGGTACATGCGTATAAACCCAGGATTTAGGCTGAAACAGGATGACCAGAAGTTAAACATCTGTTGTGGCTGTAAGGAACCGGAAGCCTGAAGGGTCAAAAGGAATACAAAAGCAAAGCCTGCCATGTCTCTGCTTTACAGACTGGACTTGACTGCTAGAGCGCTTTGAGTACCTGAGAGTCTTCATTAAAATCTGCTTTGGAAGCAAGAACAGACAATTCCATTATGACATAGTTGGGCATTTATATCTGTTACTAGAAATCCAAGTTGCATAGATTTTATGTGAGAAATTGTGGTTTAATTGGAAAAAAACTATCTCTTTACACTAAAAAAATGGATACACCCATTCAATTCTTCCTTTTCATGAGTCAAGCAGCTGCACATATTTTGTCAAGGAAACATTCCTAGGGGGACCCAGTGATGCTGTGGAGTATTTCATTCATGTTGCTGTTGCCCAAATATTAATGATTTATAAAAGCTAATGAGACATAAAGAAAAATATATATCACTTTACTTTGTGTGCTTTATTGTGCTGTCTATGCTTCGTGGCTGAATGTCAGAGTCCTTCCAAAGCCATTTTATGATGAGGCTGTAAATTAGCAAGGAATAGGGATCTTTAGAGCAGGGAGCCAGTCCCTGGGCTTGTGTGGGGGTGCCTCACCCCTCCCCCACCTTCATTC
>NC_034594.1:13841212-13844766 GCF_900095145.1 Mus pahari | reverse complement strand
CCTCCCTCCCTCCCTCCCTCTCTCCTCCCTCTTTCTTTCTTTCTTTCTTTCTTTCTTTCTTTCTTTCTTTCTTTCTTTCTTTCTTTCTTTCTTTTTCTTCCTCCTCTTTTACCTCCCTCCCTCCATCCCTTCCTTCTTCCTTTCTCTCTTTGTAAATACCCTTTACATGTTATGTGTCAAAACAAGTTCCTGTGCACATGAACCAAAGATCTGGTTTCATGTGTTCTTAAAATGTACAAGCACAGGCTGCCTTCTCTCTCAAGCCCTTTCTTTTCTCCCACTTTCTGATACATGTTTAATTTTGATTGGCATACATCCTCTGAGTTACCTCCCACATCACAAACATGGTGGATGCTTCCAAAAACAGCCACAAGTGCAGTACAGCCCCAGAATGTCCTCACGATGGACATATGAACAGTAACCATGCAATAATGCTGAAAATATTTCATGTGTTCATTAGACCACAATATTTTTTACAGGGTAAGGCTACAACTTTAGTTTCAGTTTTACAGAGGAAATGTGGGTTGACAACTGAGCCGGGTAAAGGTAAATCATGTGAGGAAATAGGAATCAGGAGTGAGACATTTTATTTTCATCTGTTCATCCTGACCCAGACACAAGCCAGTTGTTTTGCTGAAAAGTGGATGTCCTGTTGTGGATGAGACTGTTATGGATGGGACTGGTGCTGTTTGTATTTTGATGCTAATTCCACTCCCCTGGGAAGGGCTTCACAGAAGGAGTGAGTCAGATGACTCAGATGACTTAGTGTGAACCAATCCCCTAATGAATAAAGGAGCCAATCACTGGGTGAGTAGCGGGACTTCTGGGTTGGACAGAAGAAGAGAGGAAGATGGAGAGAGTTAGGTCCTTTTGGACAGGGATAGCGTGAGGACAAGATGTAGCTACAAGGGTCTCCTGGTTTCAATGGCAGATCCATCAGGATTTGCCACTGGAGGATTTAGATTTAATAAGGCTTACAAGATTAGTATTTTAGTTACTGTGCCCCAAAATTGAATTACCGTCATTTATGATTTAAGTTTGTGTTGTGTTTTCCTTCATGTGGTGGTTCGTCTGGGTTCAAGACAGAAAGGTACGGAGACAAAGTGTGGGTTTGCCTGAGGTGCACCACAAAGGCTGTGGGGGATTTGAAGCATGGAGTTGGTATGGTATTAACCCACCAGAGGGAACGTAGCAGCTGGGTACAGAGATTTTGGAGTTCTGAGTTAGAGTTTCCAGGAGATAAAAACAGGTCGGCCACCAGTGCACGGCCGGCCAGCCAGGCAGCCTCAGGCAGAGAGATGCAGGCACAAGTGCGGTAACGTGCTGGTTCATTTTTTAATATTTCCTGCAAAACATCCCTTCTGTTGTTTCTTGGAACAGACTCTAGCTAGAAGAGCCCTTGTAAGCTACCTCATAATACACCATGCTGTGGAACATGTATTCAAATTTAGGATCATGGACTATTGAAAATTCAAGGTCCTGTTTCACATTAATTGGATGGAACAAAACATTTGTTTTTTATCCCATGCAAATGTTTGGGAAATGTATCATCTTTTGTAAGGCAGACTTGTAGAAACTTGTAGTCAGATTATAACTCAGTTATAACCACTTAAAAAAAGGATGGTATCTGGATTTGACATGCTTGTTCTAACATCTACTGGTGAAGCTAAATTTTAGAATCACAACAGGGCCATAAATTTCCTAAGCAGACACCAACTTGAATGATTTGCCTGTACTCTGAAGTTAAGTTTTTTTTTAAAAATAGAATAATTTAAAATTATTTTTGTTAAATACTGACCTTATATGGCTTTGGCTAAGAAAAGTAGGTAAGTGGCCTAATATAAAGAACTTTTCTGAAATAAAACATTCTTCTTGAGAATGGCTTCAAAGCGAAAGTGAATTCTTAGGTGTTGCAAGGAAAATCCATGTCCAAATGCAAATGTCCAGCTGAAAACACACCTAAGCCTTCGTAGGGTAGATCTATCTTGATGGTGAATGGAAAGGCAGGCCAGGCTCAGGAAAACTGTGAACTTGAAAGAGGAGTCATATTTAAGTGAAGTTAACCACTTGATTCTAAAAACTGAAGAATCTTCATTTTCATTTAAATCTCACAGTTGCAGAGATAGGCAAGCATGCCCGGGGCCAGTAAAAACAGGATCAGCATGGCATGGGTCTGTGCTCCTACACGTTTGTGCATGTTTTTAGTAGACAGTATCTCAGATTAAGAGTTATCAAAGAGCTGGCTTCTATAGTGTGCCTTCTATGTTCCTGGGTATGTAACTGTATTTTAATGACAGGATGAAGAAAAGTTCATTTCCTAGTGCTTTTAGCCATGAGTCAACCTAATGATGTCTAATCCCTGACCCTTGGAAGGCAAATGTTTTGCAACTGTGGTTAAAGCTGATGATGAAAGTTTTCTCCTCTTAGTTTGTTTCTGCTTAAGAAAATTTATCTTAATCTTTTGTCTAAAGCTTGATCTCATATAATCTCCTTTAGCATATAAGTGTAAAAGGAACTTTTATTCACTTTAGATAATTGTTGTCTTGGAGTCTTACTGTTTAATAAGCTTGACATTTCTAGCTCTTTCTGAATTCTAACTGGCTGGTTCAATCCCAGCTGACTGATTCAAACTGGCTTCTCTCAGCTTCTGACTGAACTGTTCTGCTTGGCCTCAAACAAACTCTAGCAATCTGTTCTAATTATCTAGCTCCTTCTCCTTCTCTGGCTTGTTCATTCTTCATGTGTGTCTAGTTTGTTCTTTCTGCAAAGTGTCTGTAAAACTGTCCCTGTGAAAAAACTGTCTCTGCATGCCACAAACTGAACTGACACAAACTCCACTCCCCTGAACTGTCTGTCAACTCACAGGATTCAACCCAACTGATTGACTGAACTCAGAGACCTGCATGCCTCTGTCTCCCAAGTGCTGATATTAAAGGTGTGTGCCACCATGCCTGCACCTAAGGTTTCTTTTCCTAAAACATGCTCTATACCAGATTGTCCTTCAACTCAAAGATCTGCTTGCCTTTGTCTCCTGGGGTTAAAGGCATGTCTGAATTACAGCCAGATCACAGATCTACAAAGTCTTTGATGTGATCACTTGGCAGAACATTCATGTTTCCGGATTAAAATTCCCCTAAATATAAGAATGCAATAGGAGCTAAACTTGCTTAGAAATGGATTCTAAGATTGTTAAGAAAATAAGAATGTGGAATAGTATATATTTTAGGGTTTTTACAAGAAAACTTACTAATGATTTATAATACGAAATACATTTCCAGAATTAGGCATTAGCTATTCAGCTGATATCTTCTATCATGAATAAATTATGTTTTGAGTAATGAATGCAATGATGTCTTAAATTAAAAGAATTGGATTATTTTTAACTTCAAAAAGGGGTTTTATTCCATAGAAACCATTCCTTAACCATGGTCAACTAGACATTATTTATGAGGACCCAGAATCAAGGACAACTAAAACACTGGGTTCAGAAAGACACATACAACGCCTCTGTGTTAACTGATCAGTGCGGAAACTGAGTTCTTGGTATAGTGAAT
>NC_034594.1:13832305-13839864 GCF_900095145.1 Mus pahari | reverse complement strand
CTCTCTTGCCAGTGATGGCCGATTAGGCCATCTTCTGCTACATATGCAGCTAGAGACACAAGCTCAGGGGGTACTGGTTAGTTCATATTGTTGTTGCAACTACAGGGTCAGCAGCAATATCTTAATCTGTCTTCCCATTAGAGAGAAATACAAGTTTTGATTAGTAGCTACTATCAAAGACAATTATCCATAGGAAAAAGTCATTGCTATTTAGGGACTCTTAGAAGGGGCATTTGAAACACTCTGCTTTAGCAGTACACATGTACAAAAACTGAGCATCCCTTAAGGATGCTTAAGGGAAGGGCTGTTTCTTCTTCTTCTTCTTCTTCTTCTTCTTCTTCTTCTTCTTCTTCTTCTTCTTCTTCTTCTTCTTCTTCTTCTTCTTCTTCTTCTTCTTCTCCCCCCCCTTGCTTCATGATTTTTTTCTCCTCATGCTGTGTGGATAACCTGGATACTGGAGCTGAGATCACTTTGCTTTCCTCCTCTCTAAATGACTGAGCATCTTTTTGACTTTAGGTGAATCTGCTGAATCATATAAAAAGACCCCTGGCTGCCACCATCCAAAGGTTAGGAATGCAGTCAGATACAGTCTGAACTCAACAGCAAGTGATTTCCCTGCTTTGCTGTACCCCATCTACCCAAAGTTTCCACTGAAGTATCTAGAATGTGTCTCGATTTCTTTTGTTCAGCTGCTATAAAACTTCTTCAAGCAGTTACCATGTTGGAGCGTGGTATTTGGGAAACCAGAATCTATGCTCCCAGGCCATGATGACTTGTGTTAGATTCCAGTCAAGTCCACTCTTTTCTTCCTTTGAGGTGAGAATAGTTTCTTTTGTTGCCTGTACAACTAATGTAATCTTCTTGTTATGTGAAATTTAAGTGTGAACAATGTTTTTGTCTCTCTCCCTTTTTAAAGACAGTGATGGGAGGGGGTAGGTGGGTGGGGGAGCACCCTCATAGAAGTAGGGGTGACTAGGGGCGATCTGGGTTTAACTGGGAAGGGGGGTAACATTTGAATTTTAAATAAATAAAATAACCAATAAAATAAATAAAAAATAAGACAGTGTTGCTGAACTTGAACTTCCAATCCTCTACTTCTACACCCTGGGTGCTGGGATTACAGTCCTGCCGTCTGTACTGGGTGGTTTTTGCTTTCTGTCTCCTGCTTTTTGTTTAGAGTAGCTCCTATGAATGGCTTCTGCTTTGTCACATTCTACTCAGCCCATTCCACACAGCCTTCTATTACTGATTACATTAGCTAGACAGTCGTTAACTACAGTTTCCATGGTCAGTCATTAATGAAAGCTTCCTTCTGCCTGTCTTATTACTTTGCCAACCAAACTGCTGGGAAGTTAATTACCTGGCAGACTTTTAAAGCATACGATTCAAAGAAAAGGCCTCTGCTGTTAAGTTGTCAGGCAGGCCCACTTTTGTTATTATGGGATAACAGCAGATGCCTTTGATAAACAAGCCAAGCAGGTCACTTGAACCCTATTGTTGAAATGGCTGATAAAATATTCACAAAACTGAAACCTGGTGAGATCTGGAAGACCTGGCTGTGCAGTGGGGACCACATTTTGTAACATCTTTTGAAGAATGTTGATTTTTTTTTTTGAATTTTGCTTTAAACAAAAGTTTATCTTTTAACCTGCTGAGCTTGTAACATTTAAAGGAGAACAAGTGAATTCCATAAATCATAACAGCCTGGGAAGAAAGGGTTTTCTTCTCAAAGGAAGGCTGAGAGGGAGGTCTGACCTCAGGAGCCATCATGAGGCTGCACTTTTGGGCTTTTGCACAGTGAAGGGGATGTTTAAGAAAGGCAATTCTTACAGGATGTACCCTCCCATCCATCTTGATGCCTCTGAACAATTCTTCATCTTGATTCCCTGGCTTTGCTCTGGGATTTTTACTTAGCCATTTCCTGTGTCCTGTTAGGGTACTTGTTGGGAGCAGATAAGTCCCTGAGTGAATGTGAGATGTTGACATGAGCATATCCTGTCCATGTCAAAGACCACACTGCCTCAGACCCTTGGGAATGTCAAGGATTCCTTCTGCTCTGAAATCAGGTATTGACAGTATATATAGAAATCATCAACCACAGTTTTCTCCTCTAGGGTGACTGCAGCTTGAGATTGCTCCCCTACTCAAAAGCATGCCCCATGCCCCCCATTCCCCACAAGATTAGCTAACCCACTTCGTGGCTCAGCTGTTTATAAGTCCACCTCCTCATTCAGTTTTGCTGTATACCATCAATGTGCTGAGTTTCCAGGCTGCTGATGGGCATGTACCCCCTAAGGCTCATTAGGTACCAAATCTCAGTGTCTCTGTATCTTGTCATTTCTTCATTTCTCAATTCTCTACAGCTCCAAAATGAGGTCAGCTGTGCAGATCCCAGCAGGAGTGTGTGGGGATGAGGTTTCACCCTGCTCTGTGTTACTTCATGTTTTGTGAAACAGTGGCATAAGCTGTACCTTGGTCTGGGAGACTGTTTTGTGCGAAGCAGAACTTGGCAGCATTTAAGGGTAAATAATAGAGAGAGTGACTGCATCCTGTTGTGGGTGTGCCCAGCACAAGGCACAGACCAGAGGATAGCTTATTCCTAACAGTAAGAAGAAGCTGCCTCTAAAGTTATCAAAATACACTAGGAACATATGGGCATAAGCATGTCTTCAAATCATATATATATATATATATATATATATATATATATATATATATATATATAAAGCATATAAGAGTCCTGATCAAGCACACCAACCAATGCTGGAGACAACACTCTGGCTTGGATAGTGTGAAAAGGATGCTTAAAAGTACTGTGCTGGTGACCCTACTGACCTGACATTCTACCACTAGGTGTGTTTCAAGGATCTCACAGGAGAATTCCCAAAGCATGCATACACAGGATTGTAAGATGTTTAATTTGTGACTTGAGGGCTAATATCAGTAACTGAGATCGCCAACCTCCAGACATCAAGAGAAATTGGCTCTACTTGATAAGTTACAGTCAAAGAAACAGATCAGTTTGTGAATTTATTGACTCCCAGTAAATTTTGACATCGTCATGAGCATAGTGTTCACCTGAGAATATCCAGAACTCACAAGTAAACATGCTGCCCAATAAAATTTGAATTTCAGAAAATTAGTAAGCTCCACTTACCCCATGCTTTGTTTGCGTTCTGTTTGTTTTTATCCAGATGAAAGTTACCCTGGTTTTACTGTCATATGTGGCAAGCTGGGGCACAAATGAGATATAATTTTATTATTTTGTTAATACTATATCTAATTTGGGTAGGGGTCTTTTTCTTATACCATTTTTAAATATTTTAAAGCATTGGTTCTAAACTTGGTTACCTGTCAGTCTCACAGATTAATAAAACCCAGTAACGTGTGACTGAGACAGACCTGTGCCCCTTTCAGCTTCACTTGGCTTAAGGAAGTTTTTAAAATAATAGCTCCAACATCAAATGACAGTCTAACTTCTGTAGGAGATGTTAAAAAACATCAGGGGCCTAGCTATACTGAACTCTCCCCGAAAAGGACCTCTGTTTGCATCCACTAACTTGCACAAGGTTTAAAAACCTTCCTTGCCTCTGTTTCCCTGGAGTTCAGCTGAATCCTGCGTGAGTCCTTCCTGTTATAGAAACCTGAATGAACTGTGCTGTTGTCAAAGTGTATCTCATGCTTTTTCATTTGACAAGGACAAGGCTAGGTGTCTAAACCCTCTGGATGATTCTGCTGCACTACCACACTGGAGAGGCACATTGGCTTTTGCAATGGTTTGCACAATGCCATGGGAGTAAACATCAAAATCCATTTCTGATTACGGAACAAACATGCCAGGCTCTGAGGACTAGCATCTCATATGCTAGCATTCCAAATATTATTTCTTTAAATTAAAAAAAAAAATAAAATTAGTCATTGCTCACTTTTCCAATTTCTTCAACTAAATTGGATAATTATTCTGAACGTTGCATGCAACTTGACATTTTTGGTTACTGAACTAACAAGGCCTAGATTTCTTCCGAATATGACATACTCTGAGGAGGTAGAGACAAGTGGAGAAGAGGAAAAAGAAGGTTGTAGTACCACCACTTCATCAGTCCTGTGGAAACAGAACAAAAGAACTCTAAACAGTTCTGCAACTGAAATCATGGGCCATTTGGAGCATGGCATTGAAGCCAGTGCAGAAGGGTGATTAAAGCAAGAACTTCATCCCAGGAACCTTTCTGTGCTCCCTTGCATCTCTGACAGGCGTGAGAGCATTGCAGCCAGGAGATGTCCAGCCTTGCCTGGGAGATTTTTTCTGAGAGTGCAACCCTGGGGATCCCTATGACTGAGAGGGATAATAGCATACCACGGCTATCCTTTGAGTTAGTTTTCTACTGGTGTCACAGAACACCATGACCAAAAACAACGTGGGAGGAAAGGGTGTATTTTAGCTTACAGTTCATAACACAGAGCACTGTTGAAGGAACTCAAAGCAGGAGCTTGAAAACAGGAACCAAAGCAGAGGTACTTAGAGGCGTCGTTATTTCTCCCAATGGCCTGCTTTTTGTATACAACCTAGGACCACCTGCCCAGGGTTGCCACTGCCCACAATGGCCTAGGCCCTCCCACATTAACCATCAATCAAGAAAATTCTCACACAGGCTTGCCTACAGGCCAGTCTGATGGAGGTATTTTCTCAGCTGAGATTCCCTTTTCTCAGATGATTCTAATTTGTGTCACTGACAAAAACCTAACCAGCACAGTTGTGATGCCATGGTGGATGGTGTGAATTAGAGAAGGGTGGAGCAGGGAGGATGTCTCTGGACACGGGATGCCTAGATGTTCAGAGTGGGAAGGGGGCAGTCCTATGCCAGGAAGCCAGTGCTGTTGGTTTTTTTCAAACAGGACAGCGACAGGCTTGATAGCAGAGTGTGACTGATAAACATTAGAAAAGTTACCCTTTGAAACAGGTGTATTCTTTTAATTAACGTTTGTTTGTTGCAAATACCTTAATTAGTATTCATTGCATGTACATAGGAATAGTTACATGTGCCCCATTTTAGAAGTTAGCCAAGGGCATTTATTGTCTGTGTCCTGGTTGGTTCTGTAAACTATCACCCCATTTTCCTGGGAGACGATAAGTAGAGTATTTATGCCTTGTCATAACAGTTTGTGTTTGCTCATGATTTTCAAGAGAATCCCTATTTATCAGAAACATTTAAAACATTTTTAACTTTTTAAATATTTTCTTAGCCGCAGGCTTTGATATTATGGCTGTTTTTTCTTTACAAATAAAATTGTACTTTCAAGTGTTTCAAGGTTTACAGGAAGCCCCCAGAGAAGCCTGTAGTTAGAAGGGGATTTTCTGGCAGAGTCTTGGGTATCAAGAGATGCAAAGGCACCTCTCATTGTGTTTGATGGCAAATCTTCCAAGGATGTGGTCAGCAGGGCCATCTTCCTGCCAATAAGCCTGTGAGTTAGCATGTGGAAGGGGCATCTTTAAGATGGCTTTCCTGTCTACACTAGGACTGGTTTTCCCAAGAAGTCACCGAGTTAGCATTTGTGCCAGTATATCCTGAACACTGAGACTTGAAATGGCTTGGTTGAAATTCCAAAGCCTCGTGGTGGCTGTCAGGCATTCAGATTCTCACTACATTAGTCTGGAACACCTAGGCTGTGGCCATGACCCCACGTGTATTTCTCTTCTGAATGAAGGTATTTGGAGTATTTTAGCATCAGCGAAAGATCACAGAAGGCACAACTACTGAAAGACATTTTAAAGTCAAACACAGTGGATGTGAAGTGTTTCTGCCTGTGCTTTCTCATTTGCGTCAGGAGACTTCACTGCAGCCTTGGTTTTGAACACACAGCATGCACTCTTATACCATTTCACACCAGTGGACACTGCCCCAAACTGAGACATTGATTCAAGTCTACCATATACTACTAACCACATTGTTTGTTTGTTTGTTTTCTCTTCTTTTCTATGTGAACAGTTTTCTGATTTGATAGAAACCATTATGACTATACTAAACAAATACCTTAAGTACTTTTTAAACCTACTATCATTCCTCCGCATTTAAGTATTTAGTATATTTGGATGGCATTCTGTTAGGATGCTTGATTTGCACAACTGAGGTAGAGATACTGATTCGTATTTTATATAAAAAAATCTTAAATATACTTTTGGTTTAGGATTTGGACAGGATTTAAAACAGTTTTGAAAGAGTCCTAAATGAATTTCTGTGATTTTATAATATGTATGCATACAAATTAGCGTTCCTAGGCATTGACCAATTTAAAGTCAAAATATTGATCAATTTTGACAAATGTTGAAGAGGTCCTAAATTCAGTAATATTTAACATTCAGCCAAGATGTAATTCCTTATGGAAAAATAAACAAGCACATCCTCATTAGTATGAAAATTTACTTTAATCTTTAATAAATGGTAAAATTGTATGTAAGCTAAAGAGTCATTTTAAAATAATTTTAAATAATTTTTTATCAGTGTTTAATTTGTATGCTTACTTAATACATTTATATACCCAAGACTTGTAAAAATATGTTTAGACAAAAGGGCTTACTAGTGGAAAAGGTTTAAGAAACACTGCATTAGAAACTGTGCCTTTTCAGGTCCTGTAACAGATTTCACTGAAGGGACCCTGATATAGCTGTCTTGTATGAGGTTATGCCAGTGCTTGGCTGATACAGAAGTGGATGCTCACAGTCATCTATAGGATGGAACACAGGACCCCCAATGGAGCAGTTAGAGAAAGAACTCAAGGAGCTGAAGGGGTCTGCAACCCTATAGATGGAACAACAATATGAACTAACCAGTACCCCCAGAGCTTGTGTCTCTAGTTGCATATGTAGCAGAAGATGGCCGAGTCTTCTCGAGTGGGAAAAGAGGCCCCTAGGTCTTGCAAACTTTATATGCCCCAGTACAGGGGAATACCAGGGCCAAGAAGTGGGAGTGGGTGGGTAGGGGAGCTGGGCGGGGGGGAGGGTATAGGGGATCTTTGGAATAGCATTTGAAATGTAAATAAAGAAAATATCTAATAAAAAAAGTTTGAAAAAAAAAAAAAAAGAAAGAAAAAGAAACTGTCTTTTCAGGTCCTGTAACAGAGCACTGCTATGCCCTTAGTTTAATTTTGAGATGGTCTGTGTCTTGCTTTGAACTCCCTATGGATGACTCTGAGCTACTGATTCTCCTGCTTCTACCTCCTGAGCACAGGTCTGAACCACCACACTTAATTTCATGCAGGAGTTGTGATTTTAACCCAAGGCTTCATGTATGCTGGGCTGGTACCCTCCCAAGTGAACAATTGCTTCAAGCTCATGAATTTTTACTAGAGGAGCAACCAGGAGAGGAGGAGCTTTTGCCTTACAGAGCCATAGCCTAGAGCTAGGATTAAGAGTCCAGAGTCCAAAGGAAAGCATGACCTAGGAGGTATGCAGAGTCAAAAAACCAGTCTGCAATGGTAACTACCATTTTATCAAATTTGCAAGGTCATGGTTGTTGGATAATAAAGAGGAGGAGGAGGAGGAGGAGGAGGGGGAGAAGGAGGAG
>NC_034594.1:13802096-13832219 GCF_900095145.1 Mus pahari | reverse complement strand
AGAGAGAGAGAGAGAGAGAGAGAGAGAGAGAGAGAGATCTCTTAGAAACAGCAAATGCGGATGCAAAGGACTGAGGGGACCATCCTGCTGCAAATGGAGGTGCTTAGAGACTGAAAGAGTACAGTCTCTTTCTTCTCCATTAAGTCAAGAGAGGGATCCCAGGCACCTCAAGTCTTTTGCCTCTCCTGTAGCTATTCTTAGGCCTCAAACAGTATCTTCTTCAGACCTTGAATAGCAAACTCTCTCATAACCATTGAGCTACTGTCTCCCTGTTTTCATATGTAGTATCTCCACATATTTTATTTGTCTCTAGGAGTTTGGACTTGGCTGGTCTCCTAATTGCATCTACTTTCTTGAGACACAGGTCAAATGAAATAGGTACCGGCTATCTGAAAACACATCACAAATCTCACTAATCTTTTAAAAAAATCGTCTTCACTACTTTACATAGAAGAATGTTTATCTTTGTACATATCTTCCTGTTTTGAGTTATAACATAGGTTTTGTAGCAAATGTATATTCAAATACTTTAATAAACCCAATTAATAAAAATTCTGCATATTTAAACTTATTGTATTTGTTTTATTAATCCAAATGATTAATGTGACCATCTTTATTTTCAAATTTTATGTAAATCTTATGTTAAAAGCACATTCAAGAATAGTTTCTCTGAATCTCTGTCAATTTTAAAGTAAATTAATCTGTGGCTAGTGAGGATGTGGTGGGGGGAGGGGACATTTCTAGGATATGCCAAAGACCTGGGCTAGGGGAGGCTCCCAGGGATCTATCAGGTGACTTTCACTGAGACTCTTAGCAATGAAGATATGGAACCTGAAGTGGCCACTTCCTATAGCCAGGCAAGACCCCAGTAGAGGGGTACTAATATACTAATCCACCTACAAAACTTTCACCCAATGGAGGGAATGGTCAACCTGCCCAAGTTGAGACCCGTTCCATAGGCAAGCAGCAATCCCTGACGTTATTAATGATATTCAGTTATGCCTGAACACAGGAGCCTAGCGTGACTACCCTCTGACGGGCTCCACCCAGCAGCTGACTCAGACAGATACAAATACCCACAGCCAAACCGTGTATGGAGCTTGGAGGTTCTTACTGGAATAGGAGGAAGGTTTGTGGATCCTGAAGGGAATAGGAACTCCACAGGAAGATGAACAGAATTAATTAACCTGTATCCTTTGGGGCTCTCAGAGACTGAACCACCAACCAAAGTTGAACGCCTCCTGCACATATGTAGCAGATGTGCAACTTGGTCTTTTTGTGATTTCCCCAACAACCGAATCGGGGCTGTCCCTAAATCTGCTGCCTGCCTGTCAATCCTGTTCCTCTAACTGGGCTGCCTAGTCTGGCCTCAGCAGGAGAGGATGCACCTAGCACAGCAGAAACTTGGTGAATACGGGGTGGGGCATGGAGCATGGGGTCTGGAGGGGTGGGCCCTCCACACTCTCAAAGAAGGCAGGATGGGGGAAGGTACTGTGTAAGTGGAGGGGGGTGGTGGGGTGGTGGGGTGGGACATGGAGGAGAGGTCAGATTTCAGGATATAAAGTGAGTGAGTAAATTAATGGAGAAAAAAAATCTGCTCATGTTTCCATGAACTAAACCTTAAGCCTGTATTAGAAATGTATATCCAAGTAAACTTATCAAAAGCAATGTGTTAGGAAAAAAAGTCTTACTTTGTTTGCCTTACTTTGTTTGTATCAACACATACATTAATATGTGTATATATATATATATATATATATATATATATAGTGTCACATGTATGCATGTGCCTATGTGTAGATGCTACCACACTGTTTTGATAATTTAACATGGACTTTTACTTGTTCACATTCTATACATATAACACCATAACTCATTTCAGTAATTTCACAAGTTCTTTCATAGAAAAATACTAGTTTATATTTAGACAAATTACCTTCAGTTTTTTAAAGGACATAAAGAATATAATGACTTTTTTTTTTCATTTATACCCAAAGCACATCTGAAAGTTTTATACTTCCCACATAATGCTGCAAGCATTTACTCAGAAAATAAATCCAAGGAAAAGTGAATTTCTATGAGGCAAACTAACCAAGTAGGGAATGGATTCTCAATTCAGAGAATAAAAGGCTTATTAAAACACGTCAGCCCATTAATTTCCAGGCTACGTCTTTGAAATAGCCAGTGTTCCTTCTGCAGGTGATTTCAGACAGTGTTTTGTTTTGTTTTTTTTTTTTTTTCTCTTAGGTCATGAGATAGGTGAACTGATAGAAAGAACTATTTCCTGCAAGTATTTAATCCCTTCTTGCTGGTCTCTATGTGCATGTTCTGTAAGTGTGTTTCTATGTATGCATTTATTTTGTTACATTCAAATTGTAAAAATCACTTCCATCCATGATCGCTTAGTCAGACCCTAGCTGAAGTCACAGTGGGAGCAAGTGCGGTATTGTTGAGCTATGCACCGTGGTAACCCACGAATGTGATTATCAGCATATGCGACTGTGCACAAGAATTTTGTTATAGATTAAAGCATAAGAAGTGTGTGTGTGTGTGTGTGTGTGTGTGTGTGTTTGTGTGTTCAGGTGTGGGAAGTTGGTCCAGTCAAATGCACATATGTGTACATATGGAATAGTGTTTAGTGTCCTTTTTAACCACCAATCTCCTTTGTGGGACAGGGTCTCTCACTGAACCCAAAGCTCATTGATTTGGCCAGACTAACTTTCCATTAAGCCCCTGTATTCCATCTGCCTCCGCCTCCTCAGTAGTAGAATCAAAGGCACACAGTGCCACAAGCAGATTTTGATGAAGGGGTTAGGGATCTAAAGCCAGGTTCTCATGCTTGGACAGCAGGCACTTTACCCAACTGAGCCATCTCATCAGCCTCAAAGCAAAAGAAGTTTTGAATTTCAGGAACGCTTGGAAAGGATCTGGGGAGTATAAAGGCCAGGAGGAAAACATGGCTGCAGCACATTGTGTTTTTTGAACACTAATGAGTGAGGGGAAAGAATGCAGGAGTTGTTTTCGGGAGGAATGGTTTACTTGGGTGAAAGGTTAGGCTGCTCCAAGGATAGTACTACAGAAATGCAAAGAGTATGTAAGGAGACTTATTTCCCACCCCAGAGTGAGAGTGGCACAGCTCCGTCTCTAAGATAGGTGACTTTATGAATTGAGAAGTGGAACATTGGTATAGGCTTGGGCGTTTCACAGAGGTCTAGGGAAGTTATTAATGTGACTGGCAATTTTCCATCTGAAAGGCAATCCTGAAAGAAAGGGATAGAAAAAGATAACATGGGAGATTGTTTCTCCCTTCTAGGACTTCCAGAAACACCCAGCCAAGTGTCTCATCTCGATATTGCAGTCTCCCCAATGTGCAGAGGAGAAGAACAGATTTTGGACATGGACTGTTGGGGCTCCTTTCTCCCATAGACTGTTGTCATCTGAACATGTCCTCATTATTTTTATCTTTGGAGGTTCAAAATCACTCTGATAAACTAACTTTTTAAGATAGACTTAATTTGCAAACACTTAAGACATACAAACAACACGTTCTTGATACCCAGTAGTGATATTTCCTTTCTGTAATCTAAGTCATTATAAAACATGCATATTGTCTTTGTAGTTATTAATTTACTCAACAGTTATAGAACAACTGAGACAATATAATTCAAAAACTATTAGTCAGTATTTTTTAGAACATACCCTATTGATATTACATCTATATTTATCCAAAAAAGATATTTTCAGTTTCAAAACTTCATTATATATTAAATTATAAGATGTTCCTCGGTTAATAAAATTGGGATTGCAGTTTCATTTTTATTTGATTGGTGCTAGAGTACACAACAAGTTAAATGCATTATTTAGTATGCTATCATGAAATCAGTAGTAGACCAGGAAAACAGTTTCCAGTTTTCATTGTGGCTTATGCTTTGTTACTCTGCTTTAAAACTTGAATGATATTTAAGCATGGAGAACCTCTGTAAGGGACTCTGAGGTCTATCACCATTGTACATGTAACGTGTTTGAGGTTCATGCTTCTGTTCTATTTTGCAGTTATTTGGGACTTGTGATAAGCTGAGAAAAAGTTCCTTTTGAGCAAAAACATGTGTTAGGTATATGTGCATACATGTACAGTCTTGATACTAAAGTAGCAGTATGTCCCCCATTTGCTAAGATATACTGAATCAAATACTCAAGTTCTTATAGTTGAAGTCATCTTTAAAGTGGGAATAACAGAAACCCGGATGCTGAGCAGGGACTGCATCATGTGTTCCCATGCACAGTATAGTGGAGCACTCTCTAACTTCCTTCTGGGATGCAGCCCTTGAATGAGCAAAGACTGCCTTGAATTTGGGTGTGTGGTCTTTTCCCATCAAATATCTGAGGTTTAAAATTAGACTGTTGCCATGTCTTAACTGTGGACTTAGACAGCCTGTCAAAGACAGAGAATAAATATATTTATATCTAGTTCCAATAATCTATGGCTCTATGATTTTTCCTGTGGTGTGTCTTTTGTGCTCTCTGCCTCATTTCTTCTTAACACCATGATTGTAATTGGGTCCTTATCATTTCATGTGAGGGTCGCTGAGCAATACCAGGCCAGACTTCTCTCCTTTTTTGAATTATCATATTGCTAAGGTTATTTGCTTTGAAAATCCTCTCTCCCCTGATCACAGTGGGGTGGAGAAACTATAGATCTGTATCATGTCCTCATTTCCCTCTGAGCTTTGATGGTTATGTATAACAAGCACATTATCCATTCCCTCCTCCCTTTAGAGCCCATGCTCCTGGGAGGAGTATTTCCTCTGTGATTCTTTTCTCTAGCTTCCATGCCTTGTGTTATTTCTATTCTTACCTGGTAAGCTTGTCCTTCCAGCTCATGGAGTAAGGGAGCATTCAGCTTACAGTATTTTGGGAGGACTCAGAAACTAATCATGTCTATTGAAGCTTTCCCAAACATATACAGACAAAAACTCATGAGATCTGAGACTTTTTGATGAACTAAAAAGGTAAATAACATAAAATTCTTCACAGGCATGCTCAGATATCTCAGTTGTTCTAGGTATTGTTAAGTTGAGGACAATTATGGTTTTGTTTTAAATTACTTATTTTGAATGATCTCTGAATGTTGAAGTAGTTTGTATCCATGTCTGCTTCAGCAGACTTGTGGAAAGCTGAATAATAAAAGGTGGCATCATACACTGTATACCCTGATGTACTGTGAACCTGCAGAGGTAGTGCATGCCTTAGTTTTTTGATTTATTATCTGTGCTGATTGTATGACTTGTATCAACAATTTTGTTTGCAGAAACTGTTTGTTGTTGTTGTTTATTTATTTTTTTGTTTTGTTTTTAATTTGGTATCAAAGTACCTGCTATATCACACATTCTCTTAGAATTAAACATAAAATTAGGCTAAGTAAGTCTGATGAGTGTTTAAATGATTCAGCTATTGAAAAGAGTAAATGGTTCATTTGTGGAGTTTGTAATATAAAGAGATTGCTTAATTTGTCTACTGATAAAATTAAGAAAGACTGAAGAGATGTGAGATTTTGTCATGTGAACTTCTCAAGGATATGGCCACATTTGGTTACTTCCCCATAGAGTTAGTCGGACTTTGCACCTCTGTGCTAATCCAAAAAATAAAATAAAAAAATAAATAAAAAAAATAAAAAAAAAAAAAAGAAAGAAAAGGAAAGAAAAGAAAGACTCGTTTTGGCCTGTGACTTCATTCTTTTTATTTTTCATAATTTATTTATTCTTCTTATTCATATTACATCTCAATTGCAATTCCCCTTTCCCCTCAAAAATCCCTCCCCTCATTACCCCCTCCTCTTCTCATCAGAGAAGGCAGGTCCACTTTGGTTATCACCCTACCCTGGGACAGTTAGTCCCAGCATAACTAAGCACCTTCTCTCCACTGTAGCCTATCCAGATAGTCCAGGTAAAGGGAAGGGAATTCAGTAGCAGGCAGCAGACTTAGAGATAGTCCTGCTTTAACTGTTAGGGGACCCACATGAAGACCAAGCTGCACATCTGCTACAAATGTGTGTGTGTGTGTGTGTGTGTGTGTGTGTGTGTGTCCCTAAGTTCAACTACTGCATGCTCTTTGGTTCAGTCTCTGTGAGCCCGAATGGGCCCAGGTTAGTTGACTCTGTAGATCTTCTTATGGTGTTCTTGACCCATCTGGCTCCCTCAATCCTTCCCCAGGTCTTCCACAAGACTGCCTGAGCTGTGCCTGATGTTTGGCTATGGGTCTCAGCATCTGTTTCCATTTGCTGGTGGATGAAGTCTTTCAGGAGACAGCTATACTAGGTTACTGTCTGCAAGCATAGCAGAGTATCATTAGTAGTGTCAGGAATGGGGTCTCTCCTGTGGGATGGGTCTTAAGTTGAGACAACCATTGGTTAACTGTACCCTCAATACCTACTCGATCTTTATCTTCATTCCAAGTGTCATGGTGGGGATGAGACAAAAAAAGCTTCTCATCTAACAGTGACTAGGGGCAGAGAACAGAGTATCAAGAAGGGTCAGGACCAAGATACTCTACTCAAAATTATGTCTTATAACATACTTTATTCAAGTAGGCACTGCCTTCCACAGTTCTTCCATTCTCAATATTCTATTCACATTTTTGAACTGTCCTGGGATTAAATCATTGGTTATAATTGAGCCCCCACAATCTTACAGCTTCTAGAAAAGCCTCCACAGCTGTCCAGAGTTGTGTGTATACCAGCACCTGTCAAGTCAATGCATTAACAACTGAAATCAGCTACCACACTTCCCCTGTGTGTGATGTGTTGCATATTTAGTGGATACTTAATATGTTAAGTGCTTTTTGTGTAGGTCTGTCCAAGCTATATCATAGAGTTGTTTTTATATTCTGCCATAGCTATTAGCAGTCAGGGCTACAAGTTCAGGGAAGGAAAGTGAAACCAATTACCCTTCATAATTAGCTTTATTAGGACAGATAGCTGAAAGTGAAGATCTTTACAATTTGGAGGTTAGATTTGTTTTTTCCTGTTCTCAGAGACTGTGTGTTAACTGCAGGCCCTTTCAGCCTTTTGTCTCAGGGGACTAATTGCACTGGTCATGGCCTGATTTGCCCAGGCTGCTTCATTGAGGTCTTAGAATGACCAGTGTCTTAAAGTATTAGGGCTATGATCTGCAATGGCCATGCTGGTTCTATCTATCACTGACTCTAAAACTATGGCCATTATTAAGCATGGGACTTCTGTGTTATCAAACAAAGATCAGTTTCTCTTCCCCCATGATTCTGTGGTTCAACAGTTTAGGCTAACCTCTCCCTAGCCATCCTGGTGATCACACTTGGCTCTCTCCAGGGACTCTAGTCCTGGGAGGTTGGTTGGAATTTGATCACCATCATGTGGCTCCATTCATATGGGCAGGAGTTGGCCCCATGAAGTGAGGGGAATCATATCGCATATCTCTATCTATCAAGTCTGCTTCATACAGGGTTCCAAAAGTAACAAGTGAAGACAAGGGCATATGTACCAAAGTCTCTTGACCAAAGAAATTTCATGGCTATGGCCCAACTCAAAGGAAATAGAAATAGGTTCTATTTCTGCATGAGAGAACTAAAAAGTGAAACCAATGATTTTGTTTTACATCCACCACAATATCCATATCTATTCACAGACTTGGTGTTTGTATGTGTAGTATAATTCTCATATGAAAATAGTATTTCAAGGATTATGTCTATACCTTATTTTCAGATTGAAGTAATAAGTACAGGATGCTGAACATACTGTGAAGTTTGAAAGCTCCTCTCTGTCTGAGTTTATGGTGTAAAGTCTAAAATATTTTCATCAGGATTAAAAATTCAGTAATTTGCCTTTAAACAAAGTTTCTAAGGTAAGAGAATTATTGTAATGCCCAAATCCCACAACTGAATGCTGAAAATTTCAATTTGAAATCACTCCCCAAAGCAACTGTGCCCTTTTAATTTTTAACTTCTATGGAATATCAGAAAAGGGAAAAAGAGGATAAAAAAGAAAATACAGAGTAAAATTGAAGTCATAAATCTATTGAAGGTACCTATGTTATTTGGAAGCTAATTATGACTGTGTGCAAAGCAAATGAAGTAAGAACTGAATTAATGGATACCAGCTACCTCCCACAAGGTAATGAGGCATGCTTTATAGCAATGGTGCCTCGAATTGAAAAATTAAACTGCAGTGGAGAGAATAAAGGAGCAGTCAGGTTAAGAATAACAAACAAGGCCAGAGGACTTCCCATAGTCCTTCTCTGGGATTAACAACAACCTTTGCTTGTTTTCCTGTGATATGGAATATATTCAACACAGAATTCTAATGATTTACTACACCTTTCTTTTTTTTCTCAAAAGAAGAGAGACACACAAACACACAGAGAAACAGATACAGAGAGACAGAGGGAGAGACAGACAGACAGACACACTTGCGCACATACAGAGAGAGAGAGAGAGAGAGAGAGAGAGAGAGAGAGAGAGAGAGAGGAGGAGGAGGAGGAGGAGGAGGAGGAGGAGGAGGAGGTATTATTCAAATGTATTTTCAGGGTTTTCATGCTCCTCTTAACTTGGATGCAGTGCTAGCCTCTCTGCATCTCTTGCTATGAACACATTGGTGATAGTACTTTCTTTCTATGTAGTCTCTGTTTTTTATGTGTTAAGGCCCTTTGATCGAAGCAATCACAAGATTCTTGTCAAATTCAAGAGGCAAAAGTAGATTCTATAAATTGCATCTCCACACCAGGAAACCATTGTGAATAATTTTCACTCTTTCACAACAATACCCACTCTTTGAGTTCATTTCATGTATGTATGTATGTATGTATGTATGTATGTATGTATGTATGTATGTATCTGTTGTGTGATACTACTGCTGGGGAGACTTGAACAAATGTCCACTTATCCAAATAAGAAACAAACAACAGCCCAAAGTAAATACCACCAAAGTCCAAAGGAGGTGAGTTTGAAGAGTGTTGTTTCTAGGTGGCTCAGCTGGTTTGAATTTCCAGTTAGATCAGAGCATCTCTTCCTCAGTATGGCTCAGCTAGTCTCTGCTTCCTTCACATGGCTTAACTGGTCTCTGCCTCCTCCAATGGGTCAGATGATCAATACTTCTTCCAGACGGCTTGGCCAGTGCTAGTTCTGAGCCCTTACCAGGTGGCTAAGCTTTGTTGAGAGTCCCAGCAGTCTTTATTTTTTATGTGTGTCTGAGGAGGAAGGGGTCTAGTGAACTTGTTTTCAAGGACATCCTGAACCCATTGAGTTGTTCACTTCCTACAGGATGGAATGTTTCACCTCCACTTAGAATACCTGCTTGTATCATCACTGTAAACAAAGTTTTAATGAACTACCCCATAAGGAGTCATGCTTTTTAAAAAAAATCACTCTTGTAATATTCCATCTTAAAATATCCTGCCATTTTATCTCCCCTTAAATATAATGTATTTATAGTTCACTCTTCTTCCCAAAGACTTCCAAAATTTATATGTGGGATAATTTCTTTTGGAAATTTCATTTCCAGGATTCTCTTTTGTTCACTCTTTCATACTCACAAACCAGTTCTCCTCTGTTACAGTTACTGTACCAGGATATCTCCTTCTCACTTAATATCTTTTAAAAAATTAGTTCAGTTTTTAAGATTTATTTTATTTATATGAGTATACTGTAGCTGTTTCCAGACACACCAGATGCATCAGATCACATTACAGATGATTGCAAGGTACCACATAGTTGCTGGGAATTGAACTCAGTATCTTTGGAGGAGCAGTCAGTGCTCTTAACCACTGAGCGATCTTTCTAGCCCTTCATTTAATATCTTAACTCATATTTTAATCTTTAAGAAGCTACCATATCACATAAATTATCTTTATTAACTAAAATATATATAAAATATGTGTAAAGGTATGTATGACTTTGAAAATGTCTTAATTTTAAGCCATTCAAGAAATATTTAATACACATATAGCTGCAAGTCATAATACACACAGAGACACATACAAAATATACAGATACACACACACATGCACACATGTATACATCATTTGATTAAGACTTATAAATGTTTGAAAACTTTAGAAAAAACATTTTGGTAGGACTTAATATGTTATTTGCTTAAGTTTTACTATGATGGTATAAGAAATATCCTCTTATTGAAGTACTGGAGCAATAAACAGCAATACTGATTCCTGTTATTGTAGCTGTGATGGAATACTCTTAATACAAGCAATTTTAAAGCAGAACATTTATTCTGGCTTACATTTCCAAGGTATAGTCCATGATGTGGAAGTCATGGAGGTAGGAACTTGGGGGAGATGGTCATATGTGTATTCACAGTTAGAAAGCTGAGAATGATAAATACACACAGCCACTCAGCTCCTAGTCTCCATTTATACAGTCCAGAATCCCTACCAGGGAATAGTCTGACCCACAGTTATAATCCTCCAGCATCAGATAACCTGATCAAGATAGCCATAAGCAGAGGACGATTTCCCAGGTGAGTCTAGATTCTTGTCCAGTTGGTAATCAACACTACCCATCACAGCTACAATTCAGCTTAAAGTTAAAAGGAATAAATGACATGGAGTGTTATTTGTGAAATATTTAAAAATCTTATCATTTATTTAAGGAAAATAGAATTAAAATTTATTTTATCTGTTGAGAGAACATTCTTCCTAATCATTTAAATTTGCTAATTTCTTTCACATATTCAAGAAGTGTTTAAATTTTCTGAACAGTGAGAAATAATTTAATGAATTTTAAGCAGCAAGCACATACCATAATATGAAGAGATTAAACTACATATTTCTGTGTAGTTTTATTCCAAAAGTGTGTATACATTATTTAAATATAATTAATGCAATATAAATTATGTTGACTATTTTCTTTTTATATTCTGCTTCTTATTTAACATAGTCATGAAGTGTCTGTGATAGTCATGAAGTGTCTGTGATAAAAACATACATTCAAATATGAATTACATATATTGTTATTCCATTATACCAATTCTTCCTACTAGATCATCACTGACTGAACTATAAATAGTACTATCGAAGAATCACAATGTTTTTCTGTTACTTTTGTATTTCAGTTCATAAATAGTGTCATTTCCATTATGGATACTAGGAGAAAACCTACTTTTGAGTAAGACCATTTAAGAGTATAAGTTGGCTCTTGAGTGGTGTATTGTTGAAAGGGAGAAGGCATTAGCTGTGCTTATCAGTTGCTTATGAAAATTTAATGGAATTTGTGATATAAAACAAAATATTGGATGAACTTATGACAAGTTGTCTTTAATGACAGCTTGGAATACAAATACCTCATTCTAGAGGCCACTTACCTAAGGCTTTTAAATTAAATTTTCTAAGTCTCTTGCATGTTCAGCTCTACATTTAAAGCAAGTGGCACTCTACTTCAGGGAACTGAAACCACTTATGGTCATAAAATAATAGATTTAGATTGGCCTTTCAATAAAGGGATGAGCATGCCAGAAATCTGAAGGGTATTACTGTAAGTAAAAATCATTACTGAGAACTACAGAGAGCAAATTGATTTTAAAAGTTGTCATCTTTGCTGGCACATGATAAAATACAATAATGATAATCAATATTAAAATGTTCCCTGGGAAGGAAGATATCCTGAAGCAATACATAATTCCAGTCTTGTACAGTTCAATGTCATTGATAGGATTGCTGAGTGTGTCAAATGGATGGCTTATCTCAGTGGGTGACTGAGAATAGAGGCTGAACACAAAAGGACAAAGCACAGAAGTTTACTGTGAGGGTTATCTTGGCCTTTCTTAGAAACACCATCCCTTAGTCCTCAGTTTACAAAGAGATTTACCACATTCAAGACAAGTCAATGTTGCATGCAGAATATATCCACAAGTAGAACTGTCTCTAAGCAACACTGTTAGAATGATCTGTAGGTAGAATTATTTATGACAGTTTTTATTTATGCCTTTTAAATATTTTTTGATTTGAAATTCTTTTTATTTTTCTCTATTTTAAGGGGAATGCATGCTTTCATTTCTTTTAAAAAATCTGGCACCTATAGAAGAGGAATATATATATATATATATATATATATATATATATATATATATATATATATGTGTGTGTGTGTGTGTGTGTGTGTGTGTGTGTGTGTAAGGAACACACACATATGTTTGGGTTTTGGCATGTTGGATTATCAAAACATTAACAGAATTACATAATAGATAGCTGAATAACTGAATTGATGAGAATGTAGGCTAAATAAGAATAGAGTTTTGTAACTAAAGATATTCATAGCAGCAATATTTGAAAGATAATTTATTAAAGTTCCCCCACTGGTCATGTAATTTCGATAACACAGCAAGGGCATTCAACTGTAACATTTCTCAATTCTGATTGTGACTGATTGTTTCATTCAGTTCCTATATTTCAAGTTTAAGTGTAAGCATAAAACTTTCATCAAAAAAAAAAAATCACAGAATTGAGAGGAATCCTATGGAGGAAATTGATAGTTCTAAGTGCCATTAAAAATAAAAAAAGAACACAATTAAATGACTTAATGATGCAACTCAGAAACTTAGCAGAGAAGAGCAAACCAAATCTAAACACAGTCAATAGGAAGAAGTAATAAATATCAGAACAGAAATCAATAAAATAGAAACCAGGAAAACAATGCAAATAATCTGTGAATGTAAGACCTGGTTCATTGAAAGGATAAACTATATCGACAGACCCTTAGCCCAACTAACTAAAAGGAAGGAAAGACCAAAACGAACAGAATCAGAAGTGAACAGGGTAGCATTATATCAATCACCAAATAGAAAGAGCAGACTATTAAAAGGGAATAATTTAGAAACCTGTAATGCATTAAGCTGGAAAGTCTAAAAGAAATGGATGAATTTCTAGATTCAGTCAGACCACTAAAATCAAACTAAGAAGACAACAACCTACAGAGATCCACAACAAAGGAGGAGAACAAAACAGTAATAAAAAGCCTTCCAGCTTAAAATTGGTTAGGCCTAGACAGATACACAGCAGAATTCTATTAGACTTTCAAAGAATATATACAGACAGTTCTTTATAAATGACTTTTTGTAATAAAGAAAGAAAGAGAGAAAGAAAGGAAAGGAAAGAAAAAAAACAAAAACAAAACAGGCAGCACCCCCTAAGTTCTTCTATGAAGCAAGTATATTCCTAATACCAAAATCAGGTAAAAACACAACAAAAAAGAAAACAATGAGTACATATTCCTGATGAAAACAGACTCAAGTATGTGCAATAAAATACTTGAAAACAGAATACAAACCTTCACAAACATTATCTACCTTGACCAAATTTGTCAAAGGCCAGCTAACAAACCCCGGCACTATCCATGAGAAGCTGTTTTTTTGAGTTGTTGGTCAGGACTGTTCACAAGACTCCCCAAACATTGCAGACTATTGTTATTGCCTTAGGTTGTGCCACAGACATAGAACATAAGTCTCTATTGCCAAAGACACCATGTGCTTCCCACCCAGGGATCAGAGGCCCATTGGCTGAAATTGCTCTGACTGCCTCTTCTCTGAAGTCTTGCTTTCATGGAACCAGAAGGCACCATATACACTTTCCAAGGAGTGAAAACAATCACTAGTCCTGCATTGCTATAACACCTATGAGCCACCATGATCAGCATGCCATGATAACCTTATGGGTGCAGTAGTAGTTCATGTACCTTGGTGGGAACCAGAAGTTCACTAATTGGATTTATGACACATTCAATAAGAGAAAAACCATGCCTGGTGCTGGAAATCTTGCCAACTACCCTTTGCTAGTGAAGTCACAGATCTTGGAGGAACCCAACTTTATTGAGTCTACATAATCTCTAACTACACTCTAAATATTTGTCCTTATACCCATAGATAAAGGTAACCTGCTTCTATCATGAAAGATACATAATTTGCAAATGATATTACAAAAAAACACAATCAATCAAATTCAGTTATAGGGCTCACCATCACTGGACACATCTATAAAATACTCCTATATTCAAGGAACAATAAAAATTGAGAGAGGAAGCTGAAAAATTACAAGAGTCAGAGGATCAAGGGGTTTTCTGTGAGACTGTGTCTGCTAGTAATGTCAAAAGTTATATGCATAAAATCTCACCAATGTGCCTTTTTAAAACTTTTTTATTAGATATTTTCTTCATATACATTTCAAATGCTGTCCCAAAAGTCCCCTATACCCTCTCCCCACCCTGCTCCCCTACCCACTCACTCCTACTTCTTGGCCCTGGCATTCCCCTGTACTGGGGCATATAGAGTTTGCTAGACCAAGGGGCCTCTCTTCCCAATGATGGCCAACTAAGGCATCTTCTACTACATATGCAGCTAGAGACACGAGCTCTGGGGGGTACTGGTTAGTTCATATTGCTGTTCCACCTACAGGGTTGCAGACCCCTTCAGCTCTTTGGGTATATTCTCTAGCTCCTCCATTGGGGGCCCTGTGTTCCATCAAATAGCTGACTGTGAGCATCCACTTCTGTATTTGCCAGGCATTGGCAAAGTCTCACAGGAGACAGCTATATCAGGGTCCTTTCAGCAAAATCTTGCTGGCATATGCAATAGTGTCTGGGTTTGGTGGCTGATTATGGGGACACATGCTCCACTATATTCATAGCAGCCCTATTTATAATAGCCAGAAGCTGGAAAGAACCCAGATGTTCCTCAACAGAGGAATGGATGCAGAAAATGTGGTACATTTACACAATGGAGTACTACTCAGCTATTAAAAACAATGAATTTATGAAATTCTTAGACAAATGGATGGATCTGGAGGATATCATCCTTAGTGAGGTAACCCAATCACAAGTCACTAGATTTGCACTCACTGATAAGTGGATATTAGACCAGAAACCTAGAATACTCAAGATACAATTTCCAAAACACAAGAAACTCAAGAAGGAAGAGCAACATGTGGATACTTCATTCCTCCCTAGAATAGGGAGTAAAATATCCATGGAAGGAGTTACAGAGACAAAGTTTGGAACTAAGATGAAAGGATGGACCATCCAGAAACTGCCCCACCTTGGGGTCCATTCCCATAATCAGCCACCAATGTGACTTCTTAAACATGAGCCAAACAATGTCATCAACAACAGACACGGGCGAGAAGAATCCCAGGAGGCCTCAACCCTATACATAGGACTGCAGGTAACTAAGGAATGCAGAGAGCAGGGGAAATAGCTTCCCCTAGGGAAGAGCAGATCAGTTGCTTAATCAATACCAGAAGATCAGCACTGAAAACACACATACAAGCAACAGTATGTAGGGTAATCAGGGTATATTTAGGGATATGTATGTATGTTCCTGTATGTATATGCATGTAAGAATATTTAATGAAAAGAGGCCATAAACTTAAAGGAATTAAAATCGTATGAGTGGGTTTGGAAGGAGGAAAGAGATGCAAAAATGATATAATTTTATTATAGTCTCAAATATTAAAGAAGAAGTCAAACACATTTGCAGAGCACCTGGACATGTTTTTCTTCTCTGTGATCACAGTAAGGAGTATGAAAGTCTTCTGTAAGTCCTTCCCTGTTCTCTTTCTATATCTCCAAAGTATGTGAAGTCCTGTACAGAAGTAACAGTTTTATAGTGACAGTAGGGAAGCTTAATGGTTATGAACACTCAAATGGTAACATTGAAATTCAATTAGAAACTTATATTGTGTTTCAAAGTACGGTAAATCTGAGTTATACATTCACTAGTAACTTGGCAATGATGGATTCCATGTTGTTATTTATACTGGTATGTATGTGTGAGTGTGTGTGTGTGTGTGTGTGTGTGTGTGTGTGTGTGTGCATTGGTTGGGGAACTGATGATTTACCTCTAAATAATAGTCATCATTATCTTTATTATATTATTCATGCATACTGTTTGTAAATATTAGTAGACATCATTGTAGCATTTCATATAGTTGAATATGATGCTGTGGACATAGCCACATTTTCAACTGCTCTCCCTTGAACAAATTCTGGTGTGCTGAGTTTTAGTTTTTATTTGCCTTTGTTTTCAATGGTTGTGATGAAGCACCATGACCAAAAACAACTTGAGGAGGAAAGGATTTATTTGTCTTATTTCCTAAATCACTGTCCATTGAGTGAAGCCCAGGAAGAAACTCAAACAGGCCAGGAACCTGGAGGCAGGAGCAGATGCAGAGGCCATGGAGGAGTGACGCTTACTGGCTTGCTCCCTATGGCTTGTTCATCCTGCTTTCTTATAGAACCCGGGACCACCAGCTTAGGAGTATCATATCCACAGTGGGCTGGGTTCTTCCCATCAGTCACTAAGAAAAAAATTTCTATACAGGCTTGTCTGATCCTTTCGAAGTGTATTGCTTAATATCCATATGTTTGCAGAATTTTTATAGTTTCTCTTTATGTTGATTTTTAGTTTTATTCCATTAATATATGATATAAAACAAGTTGTTCTTTTAGTTTTTATAGTAGGTTTATACCCTACATTTGATATATTTTGGAAAAAGTTCCAGAAACTGTTGAAAAGTGTGCATGTGTGCTCTGTTGCTGTTGAATGAGAAGTTTTGAATGTCAGTCATGTTATCTGATCTCCAGTGTCTGCCACTGGTAATTCTGGTCTATAAAAGTCTTTTACTGCCAGAGTGGGGTATTGAAGCCAATTACTGTTAATGCACTTTGCTTCCTCTCCTGCTTTTATAAAGTTGATGCCCCAATGGTTGATGTTTGCTTGCTGGGGACTCTTCTATCTACAGGACAACAGAGCACCTGTTTGGGTTTCAAATGCTTCTGTAGCTGGATATATGTATATTTTATGATCCTTGGGAATTATTTTAGTGGTAAACAATATAAAAGTCTTGCTGGATACATATTCATAACCTGAAGATATTCTTATGCTGTACACCAGCTCTTTCTAACTGCATTATTCTTTCACTATCTTCTTAACTGTTCCTTGATTTTCCATGTCTGGTATGTTCTTAAAATTTTTTTCTTCCATTTTACATAAATACAGCAATTTATCAATATTTCTTCAAACTCTGACATTCTTTCTTCATCTATTCTATTGGTGTGGATATCAACCGTGATCTTATTTGAGGTACTAAGCCTCTTTTACTAATATTTTCCTTTTTGGCAGAATGCCTAGCTCCACATTGACACGGTTTTATATTCTATATGGTCTTCCTCCTCTCATTCAAACCACCACAGTGAATAATGTGTCTTCATTTCTATGTTCAACTGTTTTTAAATCTCCTACACTTAAAACCATTATTTTTGGTCAAGAGAGTGAATTTTTATAAAACAACTCTTAAGTGCGGATATTGAACACGCCAACAACAGTGGTGTTGTTCTAAATTCCACATTACACCCAACTCACTACATGTGTGTCTGGACAAAATTAAAGAGATCAATCAGGTTTGTCTAACAAGGTGTGAAGGTGCAAAGGTGTGATCAATAATGCCCGTGTGATTTAAAACATTTTCTCTTCATAAACTTATCTATCTATCTATCTATCTATCTATCTATCTATCTATCTATCTATCTATCTTTCTACACACACACACACACACACACACACACACACACACACACACACACACACACTTTTATACCTATTGGATCCCTTTTGTTTTACCTGTATGCACTGATGTAGAACCATCCACTGGGTCATGACTAGTCTCTTAAGGGATTTACTCATACGATCTTTAAGGTCCTTGAACATAGTCATAATTGTTGTTTTGAAGTCTTTGCCTCTTGTTTCATCTACATTGCAATTCTCAGAGTCTATTCCACTCCACTGAACTGACTCTTAACTGACTTTCAAGTGATTGAATTCAGAGAATGCAGAGATCTGCAGGCCTCTTTCTCCTGAGTGCTGGGATTGAAGGCCTGGACCTAACAAAGCTTTTCTTTACCGGAAGCATGCTCTGTTTCAGGCTGGCCTTGAACTGAGAGATCTGATTGCTTCTATCTCCTGGGATTAAAAGTGTGTCTGTACTCCAGCCAGATCACACAAACCTAGAAAGTCTTTGGACATGATCCCCTTGCCATAGCAGACATGCTGCTGTATTAAAATTCTTCCACAGTCTGGTCTTAAATTTTTGGGGTAGGTATTCCTTTCTTTAGTTTCTGTTGCCTTCTTTAGACCTTAGGAAGTGTGGTGGCTGTGGGATTTCTTGTAGAGTGCTTCTGTAGGTAGGTGGATGACAAGAGGAGTGTAGATAGGCTAGGATGAAAGGCTGAACATGCTGCAGAAAGATCTGGTTGGATGCAGTCAACTCTAGGATGCAAAGTTCCTAGGGAGTAGACGTAGAGTGGTAAGAGGGCAGTAGAAGGAGAAAGAATAAGTCTGGAGAGACAGGGATGAGAGAACTAGGTTGACCCCAGGTTCAACACCTAGAGATGTAGTCCTAGGCAATGGAGATGCAGTGGGAGGAGGGGCTTCTCTAAGCAGGCTGCTACAGTACTAAGAAGAAGTCTAAAGAGATCATAATGGACGGTAGGAAAGGCATTGAAAATTGTTTACCTGAGTCCCAGCCCAGTGTGTCCACTGGGTGTCTATGGTAGAGTTTGTTAGGTTCAATGTCTATCACAAAGCAATGGACATAGGATAGAGGAGAAGGTTGAAAGGGTCTGTGGGAAGTGCTGGGTACTTGTTAATCCTTCTGTTGGCAATTAAAACACACTATTACCACTGATGCTCCAACTCAGACTGTATGGGTAGGCAGTTGTCTCTACAGTTTGTCTCAGTTCTGGAAGCTGTGTTAGGCTTCCTATATTTTCAGATAGTATTGGTCACTCTTGGATTTCTGACAGGGTTGAAAGGCTACTTATAGTCTCATAGCCAACCCAGGCTATTTACGTGTAGTGAACATATTTGAGAAGATAGTTTTCAGATAGTATGTATATAAGCTAATCCAGGATATAACTTAGATTTATAAGTCTTTTAAGTTAGGATAGATGATCGAGTGTTCTATTTAATTGACGAAAGTGATGGACTGGGTATTAGGTCTATCTTGTACTTTGTAAATTATAAAATGGCAATAGTTGTGCTCAATTTATATCTGAGATAAAAAGAGTCATTTAATTGGACAGAAAGGGGGAAGTGTTGTGGATGACCCTGGTGCTGTTTGTATTTTGATGTTAATTCTGCTTTCCCAGGAGAGAGTGTCTGGACCGAGGAATGAGTCATATACTCAGGTGACTTCTTGTGAACCTTCCATTAATGAATAAAGAAACCAATCACTGAGTGAGTAGGTGGGACTTCCAGGTTGGAGAGAGGGAGAGAAAAGGCAGGAGAGAGAGATGGGCTTTTTAGACAGGGACATAGGGAAGACAAGATATAGCTACTAGTGACCCCCCAGTTTAGATGGCGAAGCCACCAGAATTTACCACTGGATGATTTGGATTTAACATGGCTTACAAATTAGGATTCGAGTTGTTGCACTGATTGAGTTACCCTTGATTCTGAACTACGTTTTTGTGGTGTTTTCCTTCACATGGCAGCTCAACTGGGTTCCAAAGAAAAATGTACAGCAGGCAAAGTATGGATTTACAAGAAGTGCACCCCAAAGGGCCATGAGAATTTTGAAGTGTGGGCTTGGTGTGGAGAGATTTCGGAGCTCTGAATCAGAGAGTCTCCACGAGATGAGAACAGCCTGGCCATGTCTGCCAGTGCCTGGCTGGCCAGCCTGCTGGGAGTAGCTTGGGTTGTTTTATTTTTGTTGTTTGTTTGTGTGTGTGTGTATTTTTTTGTTATGTTTTTTATTTCCCGAAACACCTCCTAGTCAGTCTTTATGAAAGCTGCTACCAAGGGATTGGGTTCTTTCATACCCATTGATGCCAGTTATAATTTCTCACACTTGGTCATTGCTCTAAGTTTAAGAGAATAAGAACAGAAGGCAGGGGACTCACAATGAGTTTTACAAGTGTGATACCGATTCTGGATCTTACCTTCTGCTGCTGTGACTGAAGCTAAGCTGACAAATGCTTAGAGCCAACAAGCTGGAAACATAGTCCCTCTTCCCCAGGCAGCCTTTTTTCCTAGCCTTATCTTTAGCCAAGATATCTTATATCTGCATCTGTGTCCCTGCTTCGCTTGACCAATGATGTTTATTGTTGGTGGCATGAGGCTTGGATGTGAAAGAAGATCACTTTCTTTCTTTCTCCTAGCAACACAACTC
This sequence comes from Mus pahari, assembly GCF_900095145.1. Taxonomy (NCBI): domain Eukaryota; kingdom Metazoa; phylum Chordata; class Mammalia; order Rodentia; family Muridae; genus Mus; species Mus pahari. Next base: position 13,812,024 of record NC_034594.1, on the reverse strand, counting down.
CTGGCTTGTATCAAGGGAAGGAGGGCAGCTTGGCAGAGCCATCTGAAAGTCACATCCATTGTTGACTACTTTCCTGAGGGAGGTGACTGGATGAAATAATTAGGTGATTGGGTGGATATAAAATGCTTTAGGCTGTTAATGATGATGCTTTGTAAGTCTTCTTTGGAGATGATATGTGCTTGGTGAATCCGCTGTGAGACATGGGGGAGCAGAACAATTGTATCCCACTTATCTCTACACGCTGTGAGTGCCTAACTTGGGTGCGGCTCAGCATCTTACAATATTTACAAATGCAATCTACCATTTTGATTTCTCCCAACTGTCTCAGAAGGAAAACAGAACAAGATATCTAGGAAGTTCTAGGAGAACAGGAAGATTAGAAGCATGAGATTAGCAAGCAGTTCACACCATTAATCATGCACCACTAGCTAACAAAGAACTGGGACCTTATGCTGTGCAGAAGAAACAACAATAACCTAGAAGCAAAGCACAGCTACTAGTGCTGAGTCTGCTATAGAGTGCTTGCTTCAAATATGCTATTTAATCTCCTGTGATACCCTGAAGATCTGAGAGATATAGACGCAATTAATCCTGTCCCTGGAACATCAGGCTCTTGCGTATTAAGGAATTACAGTCAGCTCTAGAGATGATTTAAGGAGCTCACTGACACATACAGTATGCAAAATGGAATAACTCATAGTCATCATAGCAGGATGGTTTATAATAGGTGTTAAATAATGTATCTTTAGTAATGAATTTTCTGTGTTTGGTAGCCACACCTTTCCTCTGTAAACCATAACAGAACCTAATGAAAGTCAAATATTTAGCTCTTGGTCTAATGTTGGTATGGAATCAATTAAATACTCTGGTTACCATCACCTTTAAGGAAGCTGCTTTTGGAAATTTGGTAGGAGAAAGGCATGTGAATGTAGACAATATGGTGCTTGGTATGGTAAAATCAGATACTGCTGTCGACACACGCATATAGAGGTTAAAAGAAGTAAACAAGCAAAAGTCAAATGCTACAACAAAGATATTTACAGCAATGCTCTTTTAAAGTAACAACAATCACATTGAGAGAAGAGAATTTTTGAAAACAATCTTTCCTTGCACCCCAAGTCCTTCATTATTCCACCCCTTGCCTACATATGGTCCAAAAATATAGAAGCTAGTAATGATGAGCCATAGGGAAAGTCTGTGTCAATGCTGGAAGCACAGCTAGAGGAACCTCTGTGCCGTAGCATCCGAATAGTTGCCTTCCTGTGGAAGCCTGGGGATGGGGATAGAGTGGGGTGAGTAGGGCACCCTAATAGAGAGGAAGAAAGGACTAGTTGGGAGGGTTTGGAGGGAATAAAAAAGGAGAAATGATGTAATTGCATAATGATGTTTAAAATATAAAAATAGATTAGAAACATGAAGGATATGCCATATCACACCTCTAATTGCTAACTGTTAACAAATTACTCATTGGCTAACTTTTAGGTAGTTAATTAAATAACTTTTGGGAAAGGTGAACTTTGGACTCTACAGTTACTATTTTCCAGGTTAAAATTCTTCTCTCTGGATCCACTTTCTCCCTCAAAATCCGTTCAACCAAGCATACCAAGGAGCTGGAGTCAGCTTGAGTTTTCTCTCACTTTTCCTGAATTCAGTCCCTGTGGAGTCGATAGAGGAGCACACAGGAGATGCTGAACATCACCACTGCCTTTGTGTGCTCTTTCTTAACTTTACCTTCTGCTATTACTCCTATTCTCCTATTTTGACAGCTTAGCTGTCTTACAGTCTGTGGTTACACTAATTTTTGAGGCAATATTCCCTATGACTTTCCTTTTTTTTTTCTTTCTGGCAAACATTCAGTTATTCACCCATTTTTTTGCATGGAACCACAGACTTCACATTATGAGCTCAGTATAACATCACAGTTCACTATGTAACTTGATAATCCTACAAACCTAGCCAAATTAATCTCTTTCTTTCCCCATTGCTCATGTTTCTAACTTTTTCAATGGACACCACCCAATTCCAAGTAGAACTTATCTGAATTGTTCCCTATGACTTTTGCCTTTCCATAGTTCCTATCGTCTTTAGAATTCTGCAAATTCACACATGGTCATGTGTGAGCACAGTTGGGGTGACAGCATTAGAAGACATTTATGCTCCTTGTACTTAAGTACATGTAAGGTTGGACCATGTCTCCATGGTCTGGAGATTCTCCACCATCTAAGATAGTTCCTCAAAATATGTGATCACTAAATAAGTTAAGTTAATGAATAAATTGTCATCAAATGATTGTATAAACTAGGAAAATAAATCTCACTGTGGCTTTAAATGTTCTTATTTGTTAAGTCTTGTTTTTTGATTCTTTCTGACTTGTAAAGACTATGATTATAAACCATTCCATGTCATCATATGCATATTTTAAATGAATATAAAAAGCAGTGCCTTTAACATTGTAAGTCTATTATTATAATTACTATTTTGATTCATTCAACTCCACAGTCCTATTACTTTTAATTTCCTAATACTGTTAGCATATTAAGTACAACTGACACTATCATTTTTAAAGTATTAATTAAAACATTTTCTCAAATAGAGAAATATAATGTGTTTTTCAGTGAGTAAAGGCTAATAGAATCTTAAACCAAGGTTTTTATGGCCTGACAAATTTTGAAAAAAAAAAAATTAAGGTTGCCGTTTGCAAGAAGAGTGGGACCTATATATTTGCTTTTACTTGAAAATTAAGTAAGATTCTTTTTTTTTTTTTTTATTATTTTCTTTATTTACATTTCAAATGCTATCCCGAAAGATTCCCATACCCCTCCCCCCACCTCTGTTCCCCTACCCACCCACTCCCACTACTTGGCCCCGGCCTTGCCTTGTGTTAGGTCATATGGAGTTTGGGAGACCAAGGAGCCTCTATTCCCACTGTTGGCCGATTAGGTCATCTTCTGCTACAAATGCAGCTAGAAACACAAACCCAGGGGGTACTAGTTAGTTCCTGTTGTTGTTCCACCTACAGGGTTGCAATGCTAGCACTCCTCCCTTTTTTGAATATTTATCTTTATAAATACATACTGTAGCTACTTTGTTAGAGCTCTACTTCTTCTCCTGTGGAGATGCCCAGGACTAAGGATGCTCTCCAATAGAACTTTGCACATCTATGTGATGTTCTCTATATCCTTAAGCTATGGAGAGTGTGCTCCAACATGGAGAGTAACCTGTGAGATGTGGTGGTTTGAATAATAATGGTCCCCTTGGATTCATGTGTTTGTGTGCTTAATTACCAGGGAATGGCACTATTACAAGGCGTGGCTTTTCTAGAGTAGGTGTGGCCTTGTTAGAATAGGTATTTCATTCAGGGTGGGTTTTGAGGTTTCAAGTGTTCAAGCCAGGCCCATTGTCTCTTTCTCTCTTTTTGCTGCCTGACAATCCAAATGTAGAGCTCCCAGTTCCTCCTCCAGTACCATGTTTCCCTGCATGCCACCATGCTTCCAGACATGAAAATAGCGAACTGAACTTCTGAACGATAAGCCAGCCGTAGTTAAATGCTTTCCTTTGTAAGAGTTGCTGTGGCTATGATGTTTCTTCATAGCAGTAAAATTCCTAATTGAGACAGATGGCGTGAAACTTCCTGATGGCATTCTCATATGTTGCAAATGAATATTCTGATGCAAATGCTACCTTGAGTCATCCTTCAATTAAATAATAAAGGCATGTGCTAGAATGGGTGGCAGCATGAATGGTGTATTTCACTTTCCATTTCAATGAATTTTTTTAAAAATTATTTGTTTATTTTATGTATGAGTGCACTTTTGCTATCTTCAGACATACTAGAAGAGGGCATTAGATGCCATTACAGATGATTTGTGAGCCATCCTGTTGTTGCTGGGAATTGAACTCAGGACCTCTGGAAGAGCAGTCAGTGCTCCTAACCACTGAGCCATCTCTCCAGCCACACTGAATTTTGTAATGCCTATATTTCATTAACTATTACACCAGTTAAATAACCCCAGCAATAATGATGGTCTTAGGTTCATTTTCTGTTGCTTTGGTAAAATAGTCTGACAAAAGTACCTTAGAAGAAAAAGTTTTATTTTAACAGGAAATCAAAACATCAGGAACTTGAGGAAATTGGTCCTATCATACCCATAATGTGTTTCCCTTTCTAGAGGAAATTGGTCCTATCATACCCACAATGTGTTTCCCTTTCTAAATGAATATAAATTTCGACAAGTTGATGATTAATTATCGCAAGCAGACAATAGTAATTTTTATAACATACTTGTGGTAAGGTTGACTTAAGGTTATTTAATTGTATGACTTGATTTTCACATATCGCTGGCAATATTCTTTAGGAAGTTTTAGTATCTCATCATGAAAAGGTTGTCATTAATAATTTTGATTCCTCTGAAGGTTGGGAAAATTCCACACTCAACTAATAATTGCTTCTTTACTTTAAACTGCAAAGATGGTTTGCATTTAGGGTTTTAATGCTATTTTTACATTTTGCATTTGTGAACATTTATGCATGGGATATATTTTAGTGTACAGGAGATAGAATAAACATTTAATCAATTGTCTAATCTTTCTTTCTGAGAGCATTATGTTTATCCTGCATTGCCAGTTTCTAAAATTAGTACGTAATCATGACCTTTTCAACTCCCAAGCTCATTGGTAATACCTTGATATTCAGTATCAAGAGAAACAATGATCCAGATAAAATCTGACCATTTTCAAAGTAGTTTGGCCAGTTCTCCCACCTGGTATAAAAGGAGATACACTTGTGGCATGCATTTGGAAAGTGCCACCCTGTCACACATTATTTTTAGATGCTGTGTTCCTTTTGAGGGACCCTAAATGAGATCTCTGGCAAATTTCCTGGCTTTTGAAGTCACTTTGAAGCAGAGTACACTTATTTTTGGGTATCAAGAAGGCCTATGTAATGTAGGCAAAAATATCTGACTTGTAGCTCTCTTCAGTTCACCATGGCTGAGCACAGGGCTGGAGGGCTGCGGCTGCATGGCCAGTTTTTTCACTGGATTTGCCTGCTGCTTCTTTCATTGTGGTGGTTTTTTTTTTTTTTTTTTTTTTCTGGCTTCATCAGGCTTAGGCAAGGAGAAAGAACTGTATAAAAAAAGAGCAAGGTCTTGTTGATTGATGCTAGTGTTAGAAGCACCAAGTGCATGGCACTGGTAGATGTTAAAACACCTCTCAAAGGCTGTGGTTTGGAACTTGTAGAACATTCAGTACTGCATGCTCCTCTGTGGCCCAGGGACTGATGTCCCCATTACTCACCATGAGGTGGATGTCACATTCTCCTGTCTGCCACAGTGGACATCCATCCGGAGGTGGATGTCACATTCTCCTGTCTGCCACAGTGGACATCCATCCGTTCAGGTCTTCCTCCTATGAACATATCAGAAGGTGACTTTACTGAGCTAAGAACTGTTCAGATATTACAAGTTCCAAAACTATCTACTTCAGAGGAAAGCTCAGAATTTAAGTATTTGTATCAGAAACTTGAAAATGTAGTCTGTGCCACTTCAAATCCTTATCTAGTATTTGAGATCGTAAACCTCCTCCATGTACGAGTCCTGACAATAACCACTTTGATTGTATGTCTTCCATATCTAGGCTCAATAGGTGCTGAATATCCCTTGTCTAAAATGCTCCTAATCATGCTTTGAATTTGAGATTTTACACATAGAGAGAAATATTGAAAAGAGTATCCAAACCTCACCATGTTTCATACATATCTTTTCTTTACCTGAAAGGTAGTTTTACACATTTTAACGCACTGTGTTTAATGTCACATGTTGTTAGATGCTAAATTTTCCACTTGGGAAATCAATTATTCCTGAAAAAATGTTAGATCTTGAGTATTTCAGAATATGCTTTGGGATTGGGGATGTTTAACTGGTCCTAATACTGAAAGATTAGGTATTTTGTGGGTTTTTGTGAATGAGTATGCCTTGTACTGGAGGCTGGAGATGAGGGAGGGGACACAAGTTCCTAACTTAACTACTTTTCAACATGTAATTGTCCAGGCACAGCAACACTACAAAGTTAAAAAAAAAAAAAAAAAGAAAAAAAAAGAGAAAGAAAGAAAAAAGAAACTTCATTTAGCTATTTGAACAAATTTTACCAGTGATTTTAGATTTATGGTAGGGAAGATGTTCTAGTTAACATTTTGGGATGAGCACTAAATAAATGTGTGCACACATAAAGCAGCATGGTAGCAAATTCTACTGTAAATGTTTGTCACTGGGACCCAAGGACTACTGTAGTCATTGGTTATGTGATTTCTTGGCATTTTAGTACATTTCTGAAGAAAAGAAATTGCAGAAATCTTAAGCTTACACAAATCCTCATTTTCTTAGTTGAATTCTTATGAAATACACTTTTAAGTTATATCAGACTTTCAAATGCAACTATGAATGCATAAATTATATCATTTGGAACCTCCTTTCTTCAGCCAGGTATAAATCTGGGAGGAAGGGGATGTCTGAGACACATCTGCCTCCTTGAAGAAGTGGAGCTGCAGGGCAGGATATTGTAGAGAAGGGAACACATACTGTTTATCTACTTCCTTGAGACATTAGCTCACTCATAAGAAGTAGGTAGTGAGAGGCTCAAAAGATGAGTAAAAGCAATCAGAAAACATGGGAAGAAGCTAAGATGAATTTTTGGAAGCTTCATGTTGCTTGAAGGATAGAAGCTGAAGGTTGTTATCCACAAAGGAGGGGCCCACGTTCTTTTTTGGAAACAGAAACATTTATTTGTATTGAAATGCTGTAGGTAGACAAGCTCTCATAAAGACTGAAGTCCAGTTTTGAATTAACTCAATATTTAATTTAACACTAAAATACATCCCCTCTGGAGACAAATAACAGCATCTAGAGTCCATACAAGTGTTCATATCTAGTGTTTTTATTCAATAAACAATCATCAGACTGAATGACAAATGAAACTGAGAAAAAAAGAGGGATGTAGGAAACAGATTCACAGTCATATTGATATAGGCAAGGGCTACATGACACAATGTAATCATGGAAACAAAACCACATCCAGGCCCTATGATCATATATGCTCCTACTTTGTTCCTTCTTAGAATGGAGGACAAAATACCCATGGAAGGAGTTACAGAGACAAAGTTTGGAAGTGAAACAGAAGGAAGGACCATCCAGAGTCTGCACTACCCGGGGATCCATCCCATATACAACCACCAAACCCAGACACTATTGCATATGCCTGCAAGATTTTGCTGACAGGACCCTGATATAGCTATCTCTTGTGAGGCTATGCTGGTGCCTGGCAAATACAGAAGTGGATGCTTACAGTCATCTATAGGATGGAACGCATCTAACTTCTTCTAATGGAGAAGCTAGAGAAAGTACCCAAGGAGCTGAAGGGGTCTGCAACCCTATAGGTAGAACAACAATATGAACTAACCAGTACCCCTAGAGTTTGTGTCTCTAGCTGCATATGTAGCAGAAGATGGAGAAAATATCTAATAAAAATTTGAAAAAAGAAATTTAAATGAAGAAAATATCTAATAAAATAAAATTAAAAAATTGGCAACTAAAAAAAAAGAAAGACCTTAATGTTTTTGACTCCCCATTCATATTTTAAAACTTAACCATCAACATGGTAGTACTAAGATATGGGGCCTTTGGAAGGTAATTATGCCACAAGAGACATACCCTCCTAAGTTAGAATTAGGCCTTGTTATTAAAAACTTGAGACATTCTTCCTTGTGGGGAGGTAATAGAGCCCACCGTTCATGAGAACTAGACCCTCACAAGACATCAGATTCACATGCTTGTTGATCTTGGAAGTCCTAGCTTCTAGAGATGCTGGAAATAAAGATCTATTTTTACAAAGTAATTACCTAAAGTGTTTGATAACAACTAGAAAAGACCTGTGTATACATTACTAGTAATATTAATTAAGTAACACAAAATTAGATTCTAGGTTCAGATAAACATAAATATACCATGAACATTAAATAATCTTAGATATATTTATACCTGTGTAAGAATATTTGTTGTGACATTTATAACTCATGGTAGATTGGAGTAACCTTTAGGGTATAGAGCTTTTCTGAAGGTTGCGAGTTACCTATTGTTCCCCCTTATCCCAATGTCAATATCCTTTGAGGAGTATTATCTCTATTACGAAATATTGTTCACCTGTCTAGTGTACCCTACCTCCCCCTCTTTTGTTATTGAGACAGTGTTTTGTTCTGTAAGGTAGGCTGGCCTGGAATTTACTATGTAGCTCAGTCTAGCTTCAAGTTTGTCTTTTTCTCCCTCAGTTGGGGAAATTCCAACTCATTTTGGGGGAGTTGGGTGGGGAAAACAATCCCAGAGTACTGTGACAGCTTCACAAATCTGAATGAATCATACCCTCAGTTATTTATCTCAGAAAAGAATGGTAAAAAATAATCTTATAACTCATAAGACATATCTTATCCATCAACTGTCTATTCTGCCTAGTTTCCTAAATTCTAGAGTGACATAATCTGGATTTCTTGTCCAAACAATAATAAATAAGTTCTTTTTTATTATGCTCTTTTATATATTTAATACAATGTAGCCCTAAAGCACTGATAATTAAAAATACTTTGTGATATGGTAATGAAAACTTCTTTTCAGATTTTGAAGGAGGTTTACACATTGGCTTGAAAATTTAATGGTCTCAAAACATCTCTGGTTTCAGCTTAGGGGACACTTAAGACATATATTTCAAAGATCTCAATTCTGAAAGATCTCAGCAAGTAGTACCCATGATGCAGTTCAAAGCCATCATAGATGCATCATGGGAGGATTGTGCAGAAACTTAATGTCCAGATGTGTGTTTCCTCTGGAATTCATACAGGCGTCTCATTTCAGTTATGGCAGCATTTTATAAATCCCTTCACCGCTCGGCAGTTCTCCACAACCACCTGAAACCAGAGCCTCTTCCCGCCGTAAGTTATCTCTGATGTGCTGCAGCCATCTAGGACATTTATCCAATTGCCTTCTGCTTCTTACACTTTTCAAAAAGTAGAGATTGTCTGATAGTTTAGATTTCTTATAATTTCAGATTTGCATTTTTATCACTTCTTTTTCAAAACATGGTATAGCTATTGTGTTCTGAACTCTTACGGTCCTTTATTGGGAGTTCAAAATTAGTGCATGCTTATTAATCAACCTGGGTAGACTGAAATGCATAGTATCCCCTATGACTAGTTTCCAATCCCTATTGCTATCCTACATACCATTATCTACTATTTTTCTATATAATTGCATGAATACATATATCTATATTTACATATTAACATATACCTCAGTTTTGTAAAAGTCTACAAATGAACACCTGTACATACCTTCTGAAAGTAATTACAAAGTTATCACATCTTCAGTTTGTTTGTTTGCTTGATTTTTTAGGGACAGGGTCATGCTATGTGGCCTAAGCAGGTCTGAATTTTGTGATTCTTCTGCTGCAGTGTTATGAATGCTGGGAATTCAGGAAGGGACTATCATTTCTTCCAAATTCTGCTTATATGTGCCCATGTTAAACTATCCCCCATCTATCAAAGGCGCTGGGAATACAACTTAAATAAGACTTGTTAGAGAGCTGCTTTGCCCTGACAGATAGATCAGCCTAGAGACTTTGTGTGGTGCAAGTCTGAGTATACTGGGGTTGCTTGAGAAGTGGTGAACACCATTTGTCCCATTGCCATCTAGTAGTGGAATAATGGTCTCAGTATTAATGTGTCTTGCAAACTTATTTTTTTCATTTTCCCAAGCAAAACATACATTTGATCTTTTGTTTAAATACAGTTTCTAAAATTGGCATATGCCTGATCTTTACTGGATTTGAATTCCAATAGATGGTTCTCTCTCTCTCTCTCTCTCTCTCTCTCTCTCTCTCTCTCTCTCTC
>NC_034594.1:13795231-13801861 GCF_900095145.1 Mus pahari | reverse complement strand
TGTGTGTGTGTGTGTGTGTGTGTGTGTGTGTGTGTGTGCAGTTCATGATGATGAATGCAGGTGCACAGATGCCATGCTGAAGTGAAGTTCTGAGAACATCCTTCATGTTGGTCTGTCCTTGGCATTCACCTTGTTTGAGGCAGAACCCCTTTGTTTTTTCTCATGGTGTATGCTAGCCTGGCCCACAAGCTTCCAGATGCTTGTTCTATACATCTGGCTTTCTCATGGCCTCCAGGGATTTGGTCTTATAGCCTCTCACTTGCATGGCTAGCACTTTCCCTAGTGATCTTTCTCTGCATCCATCTTGGCCTTTAACGATTATTTTGCTATGTCTGTGCAAATATTTCAGTCTCTAATTTTCTTGAGTCCTTTTTATGTATCTTTACCATTGTGATGAACAGTCACATAAAATGTGAAGCTACATTTCAAGGATATCACAGAGGCCTCTGACTCCTGGCTTGTCGCTTCTCTTTCTATTTTGTTTTGACTTACAGCAAGTTTTTTTTAGTGACATGTTCCGGTTCACTGGCTCTAATTTTTAAACAAAACATTGATTTATGTATTTATGCCTGTGTATGTGGGAAGAGGAGGAAGAGCAGGAGTTGGAGGTGGTTGTGAGCCATCTGACATGGGTGTTGAGAACTGCATTGGGAGCTCAACTCTGGTCTCTGACAGAGTAGCAATGGTTTATATCCTGTGAGTCAGCATTTAATCCTTTAAAGTTGCATGTATGTATGTATGTATGTATGTATGTATGTATGTATGCATGCATTTATGTGTTTGGCTATTTGTGTATACCTGTATGAATGTTTTGCCTATATGTATTATATGTGTACTACATGCATGTCTGGTGTCCACAGTGGTCAGAAAAGGTCCTGAAGTTCCCTAGCAGTGGTGTTGAGATGGTTATGAGTCGCCATGTTGATACTGCTTATCAAACCAACAAGAATTACTCTTTTGAGCTACCTTTCCATCCTCCCATATCTCATTTTGAGATAGTGATTATGATAAGAAGGTGATGAATTCTGGTTATTCCAAAGAGAATGAAGTTCAGGAGTGAGGTGCAGACAGGAGTAATCCAAGCCTTACAGATTACACTGCACTCTGGTGACAAAGTTGTCAGCAAACTTGCTGTTCACTTGAATGGAGTGAGAGAAATATGTAGTATAATGGCATTGTTATGTTGCCTGCTCATAATATTAGTGTTCACTGAGTCAGTCTAGAGAAAATTGCTTATCAGATTCAACAGTGTTTCCATTATACTGGATGTTTGGGGCACATAAGCATAAAAGTATTATATTTGAGGCCAAGTCCTATGTTATATATCTTAATTCTAATATATATAAAATTATATATGTCATCATTAAATGTATTGTAACTAGAGATCATCAGATTGAATCCTGGCTGTGCTACTTCCTGACTATGTAACCTAGAATACATCCTCTCATGCTGCTTGAGTTATCTGAAAAATAGAGACAAACTGTCTCTCCCCAGAGAAGTTCTTGGTGGCTGGCACCAGACTTCAGCCTTTTTCTTTCCTTATCATGAGACAGATTCCTGAAGAAACCCCAATCCCTTCGAGATTGTTGTTTCAATACCCTGATAGTCAAAATGAAGGGAACAAATGTCTCTCTAAAACACTTTTCCTCATGTCATCAAGATAACCCTTATTTCTGGGACACTGGGGCCCCCTTTTCTTCAGAAAAGGAGAGGTAAAAAGATCGTTATTAAACTCACTGTTGGTATTAATGATAAGTTCTTTTAGCTTCCTTTTGTAATTCCTTTTCCTGATGCCCAGTTCCTTGTAAATGTATTGACTCTCCCTTGCTCTTGAGATGCCTTGGGAGATGGGGCTTCCTGTTGTGTCAGCTAGCCTGACTACCTTTATCCAGGCACCAGTGGTCTTGAACACTCCTTAGATACCTGGAGACAGCTATGCAAAAGGCTACAGATGCTTAGCTGGCTCCTGAGTGCAGAGCCCCAGCTGGGACTGTTTGAAACCTTTCTATAAAGACCTCTTTGTAATCATCTGCCTCAGTTACCATTTCTACCTTAACCACATAGAAAGACTTGCTCTGGTGTGGCATTGCTATGATCGGTGGAAAGGATGAAACTGGACCCAAACACAGCACTAATAGGTATGTTTAGTTCAAATGAATATTTGTGATTGGCCAAACAAATGACTATGATTGTACAGACATCCTTGTTGAGATTATCCACACACATGTTCAGGCTTACTCAGTGAGTTGCCTTGGAAACACATTTCACCTCTTGGATGAAATATAAGGTACAATAAAGACCGTTTTTGAGTGGTTTTCCTTGCCTGCTTGCAGTAATGCAGGCAAGGTGGTAATACCAAAAAAGAAGTAACAGAGGGTGACTGGCAACTTGGCAAGAGCAGCAGCACCACCAAGGATAGTGCCAAACAAGGCCAGATTGTTGAATCAATACCTGCATTGGTCAGGGCCACTGACAAGTGGGTGGGATTTAGTCCCTGACTCAACCCTGCACTAACTGAAGTAGTGGGCACAGCTTTGCCCTGGTTGACAGCTACCTGAAGATCATGCAAGTCCTGCACAGCCTGTGGCCTATGTGGTTCAACACCACCTGGCTCTCAGAGCTAAGTGCCTGCAGTCAATATTTTTATTTTATTTTATTTTATTTTACTTTATTTTATTTTATTTTCTGAGGAAGGGGCTACTTAGAGAGACTCTGAGGCTATGCCACAGTAGCATTGCCCACAGACCTAAGTCCACCAGGTATCAGTGATGTGGCTTACCACTGGTTGCTGGCTGGGATCCCAACCTTCTTGGAAGTGCAGGTCTGAGCCTAAGTCACTGCAGCTGTTCCATGTACCCCGGGTCCTGAATGGGTCCTTAGGTGGTGAAAGTCAGTGATCACTAAAGGAACAGCTTGAATAGTTTGAGGGCATTCAGGGAGGGAAGATACCTGGAGAAGAAAAAATGGCCTGAGAGAGCTGGCTGTAAAGAGTCAGACAACTTGTAAGCACTCATTCACAGAAGAGTCCCAGAGAGCTGACAAATTTGCAAGATGAAGGACCTCAGACCTCAGGCTGAGGGCTATACCTGTAGATGCTATGAAGGACGTGTACCAGCACAGACCCTGGAACACATGGACAGCTGGGGATCCTGTCTCTGAAGCTGTATCCCACTATGACCTGCTGATCTTTTCTTCTGCCAGCTATTCTCAACAAACAGTGAGGAACACGAAGGCCAGAGATTGAACGACATCTCCCAGTTCTATGATTAATATCTAGGTTGAAAGAACATTCAACCATCTGACTTTTGATAGGCCCAATTGACAAGCAATAGTGATATCCAAAAGGTAGTAAAACTGTCCAAACCAGTTTACATTTGTCTGGGAGTCATACAAGTTTGAGGAAGGAACTGTGTTTTCATGTCTTCTGTCAATAGCAAGAAAAAAGTTAGGTTGGTGCTTTCTTAGGTTCAGCTGGACCGAGAATGCCAGGGAAGACATTTATAGAGACTGACTATTTAGATAATGTTGGGTCCCAACATCCATTAGTCACAGTCAGATCCAGGATCCCTTTCACCCTGGCAATCCTGTGTGTAGAATTAGCTTGGATGAACTATTTTTTTTTTTTTTTTTGCTTGAAAATAAGAGTGAACAAGTTCAGTAATAAAAGAACTTTCATCTTTGATGTCAAAGTCGATGGGAGGATTTTAATTGTTAATTTTTATTTATTTTTGAACATTTATTTATTTTATGTGAGTGTATGTGCATGTGTGGGGGTTGGGTATGCGTATATAAATACAGGTGCCCATGGAGAATTCCACTGAGCCGGGGTGTAGACAGTTGTGAGCCATCTGACATGTGTGCTGGGTATTAAACTTGGGTCATCTCATCTACTGAACCATTCTTTCTAGCCCTGGGTCTCAATATTTTAATTTAATCCCAAATGCAGTTTAAGGTAGAATGCCTCCATCAGATTTCAGCTAGTCTAATCCCAGAGAGAATTTATAATTTTTTTGTGAATGTTCCTTATGCGTTTAAGCTGAATACACCAGTAGTGTGAAGTTGAGTAAGCTCCCATGCTGTACACTGGTTTTAAACATTAAAGCAAATCAAGTAAGCTCTAGGTTCAGACCCTGATGGGTCATTTTGGAGTGAAATATTTACATTTTCCCTTTTATAAAATGAGGGTCATAATGACCCAGGGTGTGAGCCTGAGAAGTAAATGACATATTGAATAAAGTAGAGCTGAACAGACGTTTTCCTCTAAGGATAAAGTTACCTTAATTTTTCTGCCCTTTTGAGCCATTCAAACCTCTGTTTCAGCCTTTTATTTTGCTGCAAATCTTCATGTGGGCAGGGAATGAGATGAAGTTAATCTCAGCAGCAGACTGTAAGAGCCTCTATTCACCCGGCCCTTCTGTTTACTGAGTCCTTTTCACTGTTATTCAAGCTGAAACAGTCATTTGATTCTTCTATTGTGACACACTCCCTGATTCTTGCTGTGCATGGCACCTGACAGCTGCTATTTCTGCTGGTGATCTTTGGCAGAAATACAGATGTTGAATCTCCTCTATGCACTTTAGCTCTTTGTTACCCTAGTCGGTTTGACCAAGTTCAGATTTTCTTCCATTCTCCACGGCAAGAATTCCCCAGATCATAAAAAGTTTACCATTTCTTATTCTCTGGCCACCAGTCCCTACAGATTGATGATAATGGCAGATTTTACTTTCCTTTCATGGTTCGGATCCACTAGGCCCTGACACATTTGAAACACAGAGTAAATAGTAACTGTAGTTACTTACCACCACCACCACAGTCATGGTGTTCATTATGTTTACAAATGTTAAGACACCAATGAACTGACATCTCTAATGCCACTGATAATCAGGCTCTGGTTTTTTTCTTTGGTTGTTTGGTTTGTTTTAACTAATGTCGTTGATGGGGGCATTACCTTCCTTCTTCTCTGGAAGTGATCCCTTGGCATTCTTGCAAGCAGAACGCCCTGATTTGCACAAAAGCATATTAGTGAAGACTTTACCCTCCTGGAATTTTCAAACAAAGTTTTGTTTTGTTTTAGATATATAGCTGTAGAGACTACAGTAGTCAAAGTTAAAACAATCTATTTGGCCATTGGGCCTAAATGTAGACACTACTCACATATAGGCTAGAAAAAAGTATAGTCTAATCTAGTTGGTACATTCTCTTGAGTTATATGGCTTGACAAGAAAATAAATAAGGTTATTTGTGATAGTTCTTATTGGAAATCATTCTTGAGTTCAAGAAATCTTTTTAATGCCTTTTAATCAAATGCAATATTTGAATGACTAGGCAGATGGTGATATGTCTGTGGCCTGGTGCTGATAAGCTTTGAGAAAAAATATTCAGCTGCTTTTGGATAATGTGCTTGGTTGATAGTTTTCAAATAATTCATGTTGTAATTCCTGTCCTGTGAGCTCAATAATGACACTTAAAGCTGAAGGACAGAATATGAAACGGTTGCTAGGAGTCACCCACCAGAATAACTAGATGCAAGAGTTTGAAGAGGAACAGGAAAGGACCAAGAAGAATTTTTTTTCCCTGTCAATTATACTGTAGTTTTTCTCAAACAATAAGGTATTAGGAAGAGCTGTGCTGGATGTTAGAGTCTCCATATTCTGAACGACACTTTCTTTCAAGTTCTTCTATAAATTAAAGTAAGCATTGCATTTATAAATCACAGCTGTTCCTGTCTGAGTGTCTTCACTATGGTTTGAAAAGATAATGTTTGGTAAGCATCACTTTGAGCATGTCAAAGTAAAGTTAATAAAATGGAAGAGATTCAGTTCTTCAGACAACCAGGTGGCACAACATGTTAGTGTTTGGATCAGGTGGCTCTGGTCTTTAATTATCATTATGTTTCCATCAAATTGACCAAGATTTGTTAGGCAATTTACATAAGATCATAAGGAGAGAGGCTGCACCCACTTGCCCATGCCTTGTTAACTTAAGCTCAAGAAAGATGTCTTCCAGTTCAGATTTTATTTCCTCCAATAGATCTGGCTTCTGGGAAATGTAGTTCTTGAGACTTCTCCAGAGCATTAGTTTTGCTGTGATATTAGGGTTGATGTAGTTAGCCCCAGATGATAGATGTAATGCAGTGTCAGTTCTATCTATCTGTGCACAGCACTTCGGTCTTTCCCGTTATTTACCAAGGGAGGGGAAGGGAAGTGCCTTGCTGTCTGTCACTCTCAATTCTGTCACAGTGAAGTGAAACGGTTTATGGAATAGTTGAGAAAAAACATCAAATCAACTTCTGGCATTTGAGGTTGTTCTGGGAGAGTGCTTTATTACATCAGCTGTTAGATAAACAGAATATTTTCTTTGCTTAAAGTAGCGGTACAGATTCTTCTATGAAGGGGTGTTCCTTCTGTTTGATTCATGCAATAATTAGTAACTAGTAAGAAAATGGAAACAAATCTGAAGGTATTTCTTTGGTGTCTCGACTCTGGTTTCTCTAGAAGGTAGCTCATTGGGTACAAAGAAAGATTCCTCCCTCCCTCCCTCCCTTCCTTCCTTCCTTCCTTCCTTCCTTCCTTCCCTTTCCTCCTCCCCTCCCCTCCCCCACTCCCCTCCCCTCTCCCTCTCCCCTCCCCC
>NC_034594.1:13793426-13795023 GCF_900095145.1 Mus pahari | reverse complement strand
CTCCTCTCTCTCTCTCTCTCTCTCTCTCTCTCTCTCTCTCTCATATTGTTGTTGAAAATATGGTGGCCAAACTGCACCTGGGATGTTTTCTATTTCATGGTAAATGGCAATACACTGTAATGTGTTATAGTGGCTCCTTGTAGCTGCCAGAACAAATGATTACATACCATGATAAATTACTACAAACTTTTAGCTTTTATGCTCATAGCTCTGAAGGCCAGAAATCTGAAATCAGTTCACTAGGGAAAAGATACAGGCTGTTCTCTCTGGGGCCTGTAAATCATGGTCTGTATGCTATCTTTTCCAGGTTCCCATGTCTCCATCATTCCTTGGCCTATCATGACATTAGTCCAATCTCTGCCTTTCTCTTTTGTGTAGTAAAATCCCTCTTTGTCTTGACCTTATACAGGCATAGGTAACTATATCTAGGGCTCATCTAGATATTCCACGATAATTGTCCTATCTCAGAATCTTTACCATTTTAAAGTTTTGTTTTGTTTTTGCTACATAAGACAATTGTCCCACTCTCTAGGACTTATAGTTTATTGTCTATTGTGAGCTTACTATTAAGTCTGCATACAAACATTACCAGGATGTTTAACACCTCAGCAGCTCTCTTCATTAGGAATATAGAGCCTCTAAATATCAGGTTTAGGAACATCACAAAACAAAACAGAGAGGAAATGCCCAGAGTTTGTGTAGACTTACGTTTAGGTGGAGTTGTGCATTTAAAATTGTGTGAAGGTTAGATTGTATGTTTGTCAGCATTGCCTGCCTTTATCTTTGAATATTTTCTCAAAAGCAGATAAACTCACAGACAATTTATCTTAGCCCAGTAAGTCTACAGTCTAGCAGCCTTCAGCAGACACACACACACACACACACACACACACACACACACACACGGTTAGGGTTTGTAAATGGAGGCCAATGCAGCAGATCCCCCCCCCCCCCAGAACAATGTAGTGATGGGAATCAAACTTAGGTTCTCTGAAAGAGCAGAAATCTCCTACCTGATGAGCCATCTCTCTAACCCCCATAATGGCTTTCTTTGTCCATAAAGAAAAGTAAATAATGTTATTTGGTTTGCAGAAAATAGACACAACTAGAAATAGTCATATTAATTGAATCCAGCCAGATCTAGAAGAACAAATATCATTTTTTTCTCTTATTTGTGTTTCTCAGAATTTATATAGATATACAATATCGTGTATGTGCCAAGTGGAAGCAACTGTCCTATGTAGTTAAGGGGAGAGAGGAGGGTGGAGGGAGAGGGACGTGTTCATTGTGTATGTGTATGAGGGCAGAGGAAGTCTTTCTACAATGCCATGTTTTATTTTGTTTTTTTTTTGTTTGTTTTTTTTTGTTTTTGTTTTCCCTGAAGATATTGGTGAAACACTGAGTTTAAAAATCATTTTCTTTACCACAAATACCATGATTAGATATACATTTGGATGTTTCTGCAACAATGAAAAACACGACACAAAAATCAATGCTTTGGGCGGCCTGGAGAAGGGACGCAGTTTCTGGGCTTCAGCCTGCACTGGCAAGAGTGTGAACCACAGAAGCTACACAGCTTCAGGACAGAAAGAAGCAA
>NC_034594.1:13785909-13792781 GCF_900095145.1 Mus pahari | reverse complement strand
GAGAGAGAGAGAGAGAGAGAGAGAGAGAGAGACAGACAGACAGACAGACAGACAGACAGACAGAAAGACAGAGACAGACACACACAGAGACAGAGACAGAAAGACAAAGAGACATAGAGACAGTCAGTCAGACAGACAGACAGACACACACACACACACAAAATTCTGTTTACTTTCTTTATAGTAAAGCTATTTCATCTCCCACCCCTGGTCCAGATTCTTACCTGATCACCTTTATTGATGTCAGGCTCCTCAGAACCATTCTGTCATCTCAGGATGCTCCCTTCGTAGCCCTTCGAACACAGTAACTTCAAAACCCACAAAACCCCTTCTGTGAAGCATAAGGAACTGCAACTCTGTCTTGGCAGAGCCCACGCCCATAGCTTTGGGTATGCCATACTTTCTCCTAGATTCCTCTCTTGCTCTTTGTTTCTTTTACCTATATCTTTGTTAAATCGTATTTGCTAAACCCTACTCTGCTTCACACTGGCTTGTCCTGGAATTTTTTGTTGCATCAAACTTGGCTATAGTTGCTGTCCCTAAAGGATTTATGGAAACCCTCAGACTACTCTGGATGACCAAGTGGAGCTATGCCTCAAGTTTCTACCTCCTTGTTTTGTGTCTTGCAAGAACTTACATTCATTAATAAGAATTATATATTAAACAATTATAGACATTTCACATTGCTATTATGAGTACTAAAATACCTATTGGAAAAGAACATAGAGCAGGTCATTGCTGATTTAGACTGATTAGGTGGAGAGTCATATTCTGCAAGCTTTCTCTGAACAGGGAAGGCCTGAATGGGAATTGGAGGGATGAGTGGGATTTAGAGGGGTGGAAGAGAGAGCACTGAGTATAAAGAGCACACGAGAAAAGATCCTATAGCAAGATGGAGCATGACATACTGAAGGAACTGCCGTAAGACAAAAACGAATCTATAAAAGTACCGTGGAGCACAGAAAAATGGCAAGGGATAGGCGTAAACCAGAGGGTACCAGATTCTACAGGCCTTCTAAGGATTTGGTGCCAACAGCAAACTGTTGAAAACTGGGATCAGACTTCTGTCTTACTTTAATTTTAGTCACTTAATTTGCATGTGATTTTCCTTATAGGACACCCTGAGTTTGATGGAGGATTCTAATATGTGGGTGGCCCAGTTACCTTTGCCTCTCATTCTGATGCATAAAATGTCTCTCTGCTTCTTCTTGCCACTGCCAGGGTTTCACACGGCTCTGGATTTTATTTACTAACGTAGTTTGAAATGTTCATTTTATTACGGTGGCTCTCTGAACATGAGTTCTGTCATCTTAAGATCTTTTTGAGTAAGTAATGCATTATTGTCTACAATAGCTGTGGTGCTACACACCTCTATAGAGAGCCTATACATCTCACTTAGCTGTTGATTATCTATTGATACTACTATTTGCCTGTTGAGTAACTCTACATTTACTTGGGAGAGGAAAAAAAATGGTTGGATTAATCTTTAGCAGATTAATCTTTATCAAAGGCATGGCTTGGTAAAGGGGGAGACAGAGTGAGCATAGGAAATCTAGATTGGAGGATATCGTAAAACTGAGAGTGAAAAATGACTTACTCTGCTTTTCTATAATCTTTGGCAAACTCGCCTAGGTTTCAGCATTTTATGGGTAAGGGATGATAAAAGATTTGTGGATAGATGAGTACAACTGTGGCTTGCTCTCAGAAAGCCACTCTGATAAGATGCTTCTTGAGTCTTCAGTGTCTGGCTTGTCACTTAAACTATATTCAATTAAACACTCAAAAGTTCGGCTATATCATTATAATATAGAGAGTGAAGTGCTGAAATATAAGAAGCTACAGAATCTGTGTGGATATAGGGCAGACTTCTCACTTCTTAATCCTGTGGGCCATCAAATGATTAAACAAAATTCAAGACCTGATTAAGACTGTAGAGTACAGAGATTCCCGGGGTTCTCGCTTAATTATGTGATAGTAATTTAATCCAAATTGGCAGCAAATTAGTCTTTCATGGATAAGAAAATGCTAACCAGGTCAGTGACAGTACAGTCTGAATGCTTCATCTGAGCCTAGAACAGGTTATCCTAACTGCTTCATTAAGACTCCAAAGATTCTAGCATACCAAAAATATTCTAAGTATACCAGGTGTTAGAAAATAACCCCCAAACTACAAAGATAGTTTGAGTTACAAATATTTTGTGTCTACCTAAGGATTACTTTGATAGCCACAAGATACAAAATGCCTTCTTATGTTGGAAAAGTTATTATTATTTACCACTAACATGGGCAATGTGCCAAATTAAAATAAGCCTGCAGTCAGAAGGCCTTGGGTGTCCTTGCTGCTCTTGTGAGCTGGCATCAGAACCTCCTAGCTTCTCCCAAACTAATATTTCCCCACTTGTTTCTCAGAGATCAAATTTGGAGCCTCATGACTTTATTTACTTTCAAAAGTAGATTGAAGCTTCTAGAATAAAAGGTTGAAAGCACAATCTAGAGGGAAAGGAAAATGTGATGACATTTAGAGTCTTATTTATTAAAAAAAATATGCTTACTTCAAACTCATAGGCAGGAAGAACAGTGTGAGGGATCAAACGGTAGGTCTCATAGCAAAATGCTAATCGATTGAGAAATAAGACAGCTTGGGAAAGTCTTCTGCGAGTGGTATCTCTAGGGTCCAGTTAACCCAATGTTATCATCTTACTGAATAAAATTTAATTCTAGGATCTATTAAATTAAGGTATCAAAGATAAGCATCCAGCCTCCAGTCCTTTATTCTTTGGAGCATTTTATATTTTAGAGCATTTACTTTTATTTACTCAGTGTGTGTGTGTGTATGTGTGTGTGTGTGCATGTGCGCACACGTGTGTGCATGCACATATGTCAAGGTCAGAGGACAGCTTGCAGGAGTTGGTTCTCTCTTCTCTCCCTCTACCGTATAGGTCTCAGGGATGAAACTCAGAATGTGAATGAAGCTTGGCAGCCTGTTCCCTTACCCACTGAACAATCTCTCCACCTCCCCCAACCCCAGTCCTACTTGGCTTTACCAATTGTTAGCCACAATTGGTCAGAGTCTTTGTTTTTATATACTTCTCGCTTTTAGGTGGAGTAATATTGTGACTTACTTTATATAATCAGTGGGAGAAATGAATGACTAGGTAAAAATGAAAACTGCAGCATTGCATACGACACAGGGTAAGCCCCAAGTGTTGCCAAATCTACTCTTAGGGTGCCCTAGGAATCTTTAAGTACAAACACAATAAAGTGAGGACCCTGGTATAGCTGTCTCTTGTGAGGCTATGCCAGTGCCTTGCAAACACAGAAGTGGATGCTCACAGTCAGCTATTGGATGGAACATAGGGCCCCCAATGGAGGAGCTAGAGAAAGTATCCAAGGAGCTGAAGGGGTCTGCAACCCTATAGGTGGAGCAACAATATGAACTAACCAGTACCACCAGAGCTTGTGTCTCTAGCTGCATATGTAGCAGAAGATGGCGTAATTGGCCATCATTGGGAGGAGAGACCCCTTGGTCTTGCAAACTTTATATGCGCCAGTAGAGGGGAATGCCAGGGCCAAGAAGTGGGAGTAGGTGGGTAGGGGAATGGGGGAGGGGAGGGTATGGGGACTTTTGGGATAGCATTTGAAATGTAAATGAAGTAAATACCCAATAAAAATTGGAAAAAAAAATCCCAATATAGAAAAACAAACCCTAAAAAATAAATATATAAATGTACCACACTTTCTTAAAAAAAAGTTACAATAGATTATGGTAATTATATAAGCATAATGAATATTCTATGAAATAAACATAAATTCTTGGAAATAATTATACAACTTTAGGAGAAAACACTACTTTGAAATTAGCTATTAAGGTGAGATTACAAGCTGCAATTCTAAACAACTGTTTGATTTGGTTAAACATCTACAGCAGTCTCTTATTTTACACAACCATGGATAGTGAGCTGCAGGTGCTTTCATTATATTCAGAAGTAGTTTATCCTTGGGACAATATTAACTGTTTAAGGAAATTCTAAAATGCTAGTGATGGGAGGGAATAAATCCAATGCATTCATTGAATATCTTAGTGTTCTCTTGACTTATTTAAATGGGATAAATCAACTGATTTTTTTTGAAAAAGTGCAATTTATATGAAAATGTAATTTCTAGGCATTCAGCAGCTCATTCATACAGTTAAAAAACTGTTCACATAATTCCAAACAAATGCAATCTTATATTCTTGTGACGACCAAAAATGAAATATTTTTCTGTAGGCTCGTTTAAAGATTTATATTTTGTTTTGGGAAACAAGGTATTACTTCTGATCGACTGCTTTGGATTTTACAACCAATATTGTCATTAGGAAAAAAGTATATGAGCAAAGGAAAAGCAGGATACATCTGAGGAGAACCTCATCAGAAGGTTCTCAAGAACTCATATAGATAATTTAAAATTACTTTTGTTC
This sequence comes from Mus pahari, assembly GCF_900095145.1. Classification (NCBI taxonomy): domain Eukaryota; kingdom Metazoa; phylum Chordata; class Mammalia; order Rodentia; family Muridae; genus Mus; species Mus pahari. Next base: position 13,788,322 of record NC_034594.1, on the reverse strand, counting down.
CTGATATCCTGAGATGGTTTATAATGATCCAAGAATTTTGTTGCTCTTGTGCCTGGATATGTTCAGGCTACTCCAGTTGTATCTTAAGTAGGATGAGTTATAAACACCAGAAAGACATTTCTCACAGTTCTGGAGGCTGAGAAATTCAAGAAGAAGGCTTAGAGTCCAACTGGCAAAGGCTCACTTTTCTAGTGTTATAGGCATGGATCCCAGTCTCAGGGCACCTGCTTAGGCTTCCAAGTTTCAGGGAAAAGAGTTGAAACAGGAATATTTTGTTAGAGATAGAAAAAGGGACAGTTTATTAAGAAGGGAAAGCGTCCTTCCCAAAGGATGTGAGTGGACTACTCGGCAGGGCTCAGAGGCCACTTGTTGGCTAGTTACACAACACCTCCATCTCCCACATTTGTATTTGTATATCCTGGGGTTTTCTTGAACATGCTCTGTTGGTTGTGTGTACACTAGATTGGAATTGTTTCCAGTCCTTTTTTTTTTTTTTGCATGTTAATCCTCATGTCCCTCTGTCTATTGCCTGCTCTAGTGCCATAATCCCCCCCCCCCAAATCTTTTGAGGGCACAAGACGAGGAAGACAAGTCCAGCTCTTATAGCTGTTCTTGTGATGACAGGAGGCATAGTCTATGCTCTTGAGGAATTCATGATGTTTCCCTCCTGTAGGAATTGGTTGGAATGGGAGAGGAGAGTTTGGACTTTTTTGTAGTAGGAGGTGACTTGAATCTCTATCACACAGAGTTTAGTTTGAAATTGCTGTGTGTTCTAGAGACAGTTTGTACAAGTGAAGGAAGTGTATTGTTTCTTAGCTCCTTTAGGCATTCTTCCTTTATCCATCTCTGCCCTTTCCCAGGGTAGGGCTCACTAGAGAGTAAACACTTGATATGACTGTTATGCAGTGTGTGTGTGTGTGTGTGTGTGTGTGTGTGTGTGTGTGTGTGTGTGTAGTATCAGATCCCCTGGAGTAAGAATTGTAAGGAGTAAGGCACAAGGCACTTGTATGCTATCTTGCTTGGATACTGGAAACCAAACCTGGGTCTTCTGCAAGTATAAAATGTACTCTTACCAACTTTCTAGCATTGGCCTCTTTATGTACAGTATAAGTCTGTGAGTAAATGAATACCATTGTCAGCCTTTACTACTTAAAATTAAGCTCCACAGACCCAGTACTTTATATGACTTTAAATAAAGCTGATTGTGTCAGGGGATTCCACTGTGGATGCCCTTTAAGGTATATTTAGGCAGTTCTCTGTAGTTGGCAGTGACAAATGAGCATAGCTTAGGGTTATTTTCATATTTATTGATCCATGCTAAAAAGACCAATATAGTTCTTATTGCAATATGTTATAGGTCTAAAAAACAATGACAAAATTTATGATGAGTCAGTTACTTGAACTACAGCAAAAATACATTAGAGGTTTTTTTTTTTTCTTATGAATGCAAGGATAAATACCATAGCTACTATAATTACTAAAAGCACATTCAGTCGCATTACTATTTTCTTTTCAGTTAGAGAAATCCAGTACTATCCCACATGGAATAATTCTTATGGCTCCTCAGCTTTGTTTAGATTTGGAGACTGGAAGCAAGTTGCAGAAGCTATTGTTTCCACAGAGGCTGGGCAAAAGAAGGCCATTAGGAATAATTGATGGATAAGGGATGAGAGGGATCAAACGAGATGGACTGGGGAAGAATTTAATGACTCTGTGGCTTTACATCTGTCATGGTTTTTGTGCTACATTAAAGTTTCATTATTTTCACATTTTCTGTTTTCATATTTTCCCATCCCCTTCTTTCTGCTAAATTTACCAAGTAATACAATGTAGATAATGGAGAGCTATTTCTGCAAATGTCATTGAGTTTGTTACTATAAATGAATAAAGTGCGTCAGCGAAGCGTCCCCTCCAAAGTGCGCCCTCCATTAGCAGGAAAGTATTGTGTACAAAACTTGATTTTTAAAAAGTTACATTAAAAAAATAGACCGGGGTATAAAAACACAAAGATGTGAACTTATGTACATTTGCCCCTTTGTTTAATTTCATTTGGTCAAATGATTGTATCTCTTGGCTTTATCGACTGCTTTTTCTTACAATATTTGGAGTTTACCCAGGAATGCCTGCCTCAGCTCCTTGACCTTTCACTTGCCACAGGACACATTTTCATTGTACACAGTGTTAATTTAAGCAATGCCTTAAATGTATTTTATGTCTGAATACTTAAGGGCACTTACTGGAATGATTTCCTTCACTTATATTTGTATAACCACTATTCTGGAGTATACATTTATTCAAATAAGAATACTGATTCTAGGTTGAGAAACACCTGAAAAAATGTTCAACATCCTTAGCCATCAGGGAAATGCAAATCAAAACAACCCTGAGATTCCATCTCACACCAGTCAGAATG
>NC_034594.1:13782985-13785039 GCF_900095145.1 Mus pahari | reverse complement strand
GGGAGTGGGTGGGTAGGGGAACAGAGGTGGGGGGAGGGGTATGGGAAACTTTCGGGATAACATTTGAAATGTAAATAAAGAAAATAATAATAAAAATTAAAAAAAAAAAGAATACTGATTCTATTTGATTCCCATGACTGGATCGTCATGTAATTTACAAAAACTTGTATTTTGTTGGCTGTAATTGTCACAAGTGGAAGTGTATCTCCTCTAGGCATATTTTTCCCCCATGCTGTATGGAGTGTCACAATTAAACTCAAATTGTATTTTGTGTGACAAAATACAACATCCACCAATCCCTACACAGCTGGTGGATCACAGATGTCAGGAAGATAGATAGCAGGAAGGTCCCTGTGGGTGCAGAGAAGGGCAGGACTATGAAGTGTTGGAGGCTGGAGACTTGAGGAGAGGCTCTCAAGATCTCATATCCAGTCTACCCACTGAGACCCAACCCACATTCCAGGAAGATTTCTACAAAGTATTGCATTCATATGTTACTGGGTAATTGTTCCCTTGCTCCTGGAGTGGAGTAAATTTCTGGGGCTGTGGGTACACAGGTAAAGAGGCTCGAAGCTGTTTAGCATCATACCTGCCTGGCTGATGGACCCCTGAGTTACCAGAAGCTAAGTGAATACCTCTGTGTTTAGTGGGGTTGCAAGACCAAGTCCTGGGTGAACACTGACCCTTCATAGTCCTAGGATGAAAACCATCCTCACCTACCTGTGGTCGCTGGCAATACAATTCCATCTCTATAAAGGTTGGGGCCTGTAGGAAGCTAAGGATCACTACTGGGAAACTGGTAGAATCTGAGGTCTTAATGGTCCTTGTTGGTCTGAATGGTCATTATTTGAGAAATGATAGAATCTGGGTTTTAATGGTCCAGACTCAGGACACAAATTCACCATCTAAACAAAACCAAAAAGAACTTGTTATAGGGCCATCTTGTCTATTGCCCTAAAAGGACCATCTTGACATCCCCCAAGATACAACCCCCCTAAAGTTGTAAGCATAAGTCCTAAACCTCTGATTTTCCTAGAATTTCTATCATTATCCTAGAGGATAAAAGTCAAGGAGACAGTAGAAGCCAGCTCCTTGGTTTTCGGGATGCTAGGAGGAATGTATCAGTTTCTTAACCATTCTCAATCACACATACCTCAGTCAGGTTAAGACTCCTGGCTATGCCTGGACCCCACACTCCCATATTATGTTGGGGTGGCAACTAATCAAAGAGTAAGATGCACTTCCAACCTGGTAAGTGAGACCAACCTAAGGTCACCCTGGGGGATCTCCAAGGAAAAGGTACCTGATTGATGTCATCAAGATAACTTACCCCCAAACTCCTAGAAGTTTCCCTTGTGCAGATTCCTGTAGCCATTCACAGCAGTTTATCTCCAGGAATTGTGATTGAATGTTACTAGGAAATAAGAGGCTACCTAGCTTGCTTGCAGTAACAGCTTAAGCAAGAGCGTGTCTTCTACATTTTTTACACTGGTGAAGAGCCCCCTCCTTTCCATCCTCACACAAGGTGTTCATGTATAAGAGAAAAGAGGCAGGGTCCACCTAAATCTAGATTCTTGGCTTTTCTGTTTTTGGTGAACTTTCCCTATTATCATTTCTCTGTGGGTGAGGGGTATTTGTGGGTTCCCCTTCAGTTAGAACCTCAACCCTAGTTATGTGTGATAAAAGAAAATCAAGGAATTCAGTGCTTAAAATTCTGCTTCCCATCTGGAAGCCCAGTTAGACTCCTTACCTGAGGTTGCTCTTCAGAATTGAAGAGGACTGGATCTCCTAGTTATGAGACAAGCAGGTCTGTGTTTGGCACAGGGAGAAGCTTGTTGCTTCTTTGACAACTAGTCATGAAGAAATAGAAAAAGTTTAGCCATGATCAGAAATAACCTCTAGGAGAGAGTAGAGACATCAAAAAAAATCTAATAGCATGTACCAATCTTTGTTTTCCTAGTCCCTTTGGTTAACTAGTCTATGTCTGGACCATTGCCTTTTGATCCTCATTCTGACAATAGGATCCTGCTCTCTCTCTCTCTCTCTCTCTCTCT
>NC_034594.1:13770278-13782803 GCF_900095145.1 Mus pahari | reverse complement strand
TCTCTCTCTCTCTCTATATATATATATATATATATATATATATATATATATATATATATGCTGAGGGGATGATAAAACCCCCAGCCCCAGGATGAATCCATGATTTGACTCATGCCCATAGAACCATGGGGAAGGGTAGAATGTAGGCCCCAATACCTTAGCACAGTTGACCCCATGTTAGAGGCTCCATTCTCCTAAGAACCCAGCATATAGGTCCCAACATCTGCCAAAATGAGAACAAAAACATCAGCCATCAAAGACCTTGACCATAGTTGTAGGACCCAAGAAAATGTCTAAGTGTACTAATCTTGGTTTTTGGCTTTGGTAGTTACATTTCTTGCTCACCGTTCTTAATAACTAAAGTGTGCCAACAAGGACGTGGCTGTGTGTGTGTGTGTGTGTGTGTGTGTGTGTGTGTGTGTGTGCATAAAAGAAAGAATGATGAGAGCTTGGTCTGAAATCTAGCCTCTGACTACTCACAGTGTAATGGTTTTAGTTAAATCGCTTCTTTTCTTGTCTTGAGCTTCTATATTCTCTTACATCAAAGAACACGAATATCTTTGCTTAGGTTTGTGAACACTAATGTATGAAAAATGTTTGTAAATGTCAGGGAGGCCCCCAAATTTAAGATATTAGACATATTATAAAATGTGAAGACTGTTACTGTGTTATTGGAGTAAATGAGAGGACCTGTAATGAAGATGTCATGCCAGCAGAGACCTTGCCAGAATATCTTACCCAGGACTCCTTTGAAAACTGGATTCCAGCTGGACACCAGTCCTTGATTGACAGTATCATGCTGAAAGCACTACATAGCCCCGCTTCAGTGCTTCACCCTGTCTGTTCATTGTTAATTAAACCGAGCGGAGTGTCAGCACTTATTAGACTGGACCCTGGACAACCTGGAATGGCAAAATCTTGAAAAGGATTTAAAATTTGCAAGAGGTGATTTAAAACACATAGGCTTGGGAATTTGCATACCTTTCCTTTTCCTGTAATATCATGTAAAACAGGCATCTCTCCCAAAGAGGAAAAAGCCAAAAAAAAAAAAAAAAAAAAAAAATGTCCAGCCTTGCTAACGCTGATGGGCACGTGGGTCTTTCAGTGCCACTGAAGCATTTAGATTTTATCCCCATGAGGCCTACAGCCTTCACTGAGCTGGAACAAGTGGAAAAGGATTTCAGAGATAACAATGTTATAGCCAGGATGCTAGAACCAGTCTCCCGTGTACAGTACCCTTTACATTCCTCACCTTTACATCAGTGAAAGGAGGGAGCCCCTCCCCACACCGTTAATCTAATTGAATGGCACAACTCCCATTTTGAAAAGCTATAGACAGCTTCCTGTTTCCTTGATTTATTTAACCAGTAGGGTTTCTTGACAAAGAGGGATCACACTTTCAAAGGTGCAAGTAATAGAACAAGAATAAGAAGAGAGATTGTTCTAACTCCTTGCTATGACACTCAGTTACAAGATTTCAGCCTTGTCTGGAAGAAACCTGACTTGTTCACCTGCCTGTATTTATGGACCAGAGTCACCATGTTGGTATTAAATTTCCCAGTTTTAAATTTTCATGAACACAACCTTCTTAAGTCATAAGAAGGTTCTTAAGGTTTTCTTACGCTTCTTTAAGGCAGAACACAGTCAATTTTAAAGATTCTACACAAACAAAATTTACTTTTGTCATTTTTTAATAAGCAGGAGATACTGGACAACTGCAGCTAGAGAGAGAAATGCCACATCAATCAAAATGTATAAGAAACTTTATTGGGAGTGTTAATTAGTATCTGACACAGGAGCTAGCTCCAATTTGCACAAGTTCTGTGATGACATTTAAATATTATTTTGAAAATGTTACATATATTTTAAAATATTAGATTATGGTTCATTAGGTCAAAATTATAATGAATATATTTCTTCTCTTTGAGTAATGTTAAAATATAATTTTAATCCCATATATGCATATGTATATGTTTATGTACATGTGTGACTATATATATGTGTGTGTATATAAAAATGTTTATACAATTTTGTTAAAGTTAATTATAAATCATCTTTATGCATTAATTGCATTTAGTTTCTTGTTTTTATAATAGGCCAGACATGTAATAATTCTTCATAATGTTTCCAATCTTCAAAATGGTTAAATTTCCTTATGACAATTTTTGCCTACTCTACCTGTTTATTAACAACTTAGAGAAGTAGAATGGACTGGACAAAGAGACATTCATTAATAGACAAGTTATGGGGATTAGAAAAGTCTGTCTGAGCACAAAGCGTGGATGGCATTTAGTACCCAAGTCTGCTCTCAGACAAAATTAGCAAGGGCTGAAGTGAAGTTAAAGCCTGCTGGTTGCAAAATTGGAAATTGGTTTCCTGGGGCTTTCTGTAAACTCTTCATTACTTCACTCAATCATGGTTCATTAGCAAGTTAACAGACAGAGGACCAGTGCACACTGGGATACGTGTGGAGTTAAGCCTTCCGTCTCCTTGAGCATCACTTAAAAACTTGAATGTCACAGTAGATTAGACAGTGCATCAGACAGCATTCTCATCCAGTGGTGCACACGGTCAGCAGCGGATCATACCCACTTAACCTCTAAATATTGTCAGGTGTTTCTGCCTTGTCATGGGTGCATTTCATAGAGCAACAAAAGCTTTAATTCAAAGCGACTCTGATGGAACAAATAAAAAATCTCAAAAGGCGTCTGAGAGAGAACAACTTGGAGAAACTCAGTTAAGAGATTCAACTAAAGTACATTTAATGGGTCGTATTAACTTGGATCTAATTCACTGGAGGAGAAAAAAAAAATCCATAGGGACATTAGAGCATTTAAATGTGTTTTTGAAAATGGCTGGGCAAACTGTGGCCTTGTTGCATGAAATAGTTTCATTCAGCTTGAGCAAATGGCTTTGACTCTCAACCTAAAACAATTCATGTTATGTAGTACCTACTTCAGGGGAGTATGCATATTACCGCATACTAAGTGAAAGCTGTAACAAGAAAACGTGCGGGACTCTGGAAGGTGCACTGGGGCTTCTGGTAAATTTCCACTTAGATTTAATGAGTATTTTTTTTATTACTCAGAGCATATGTTATTAAATATTAATTTAGACTCTTCATACTCAGATCTTATACATGTTTTCTATTTGGAGACCATTTCCTATGGAGGAAATACAGTTGGCTGAATATAAGGAGAATTTGGTATGATAGAAGGAGAGAAAAGACATGGCTTCTAAATGTTCACTGTAGTGATCTTAATCTTCAGCAGCAAGCATTGAAGGAAACGTGCTAGTTTACTTACTCTTCATTTTAATATGAGGGAAAGTGTCACAATGACTTATCTTGTCTCTCCTTTGATGCTAAAGGCTTTGCGTTTGCTTTCCACTTTATTTTCAGTTGTGATTTTTTTTTAAATGTGCTTTATAATTTACAGGTCAGTCTTTTCCATATCATTGTCTTATTTGCTTTCATGTAAATTAGAGAATTTTATGGAATGGCTCCCACACTGACCATGAAGGACACAGCCTATTAGTATTGCCTGATGCATGGGAATGCATTGATTATAGAGGTGTTCGCTTAAAAACTTTAACCCCCTACAGACACTTTATTTAATAGCAAGTAGTTAAGCTATTAGTATATGTTCATTTATGCTCAGACTAGAGAGTTTTATTGCCATAGAGTCTTTGTTGACATCAATAAAGGGCTGTAGTTAGTCCCTTTGCAAATTGCTCTATGTAAGAATATCCCTGCTGTGCAGTAAAATTACTTCCTTCTTTGACTGATTCTAGATTAAATTACAGAGAACACAAGTGGCTCAGAAGGAGTCCAGATCAGGAAGGCTCTCAGGAGTCTGGTCTGTGGGCTAGTAAGCACCTCACCAATGAGCTACAATACCAGCCCCAGCATTACGAGTCACAAAACACATGAAACTCAAGAAGAAGACCAAAGTGTGGATACTTCGATCCTTCTTAGAAGGGGGAACCAGAACACTCATGGAAGGAGTTACAGAGACAAAGTGTGGAGCAGAGACTGAAGGAATGACCATCCAGAGACTGCCCCACCTGGGGATCCACCCCTTATACAATCACCAAACCCAGACTATTGTGGATGCCAACAAGAGCTTGCTGACAGGACCCTGATATATCTGTCTCTTGAGAGGTTCTGCCAGTGCCTGAGAAATACAGAAGTGGATGCTCACAGCCATCCATTGGACAGAGCACAGGGTCCACAATGAAGGAGCTAGAGAAAGGACCCAAGGAGCTGAAGGGGTTTGCAATCCCAAGGGAGGAACAACAATATGAACTAACCAGTACCCCCAGAGCTCCCTGGGACTAAACCACCAACCAAAGAAAACACATGGTGGAACTCTATGTAGCAGAGGATGGCCTAGTTGGTCATCAATGGGGGGAGAGGTCCTTGGTCTTGTGAAGGTTCTATGCCCCAGTATAGGAATGCCAGGGCTAGGAAGTGGGAACGAGTGGGTTAGCTGGTGAGCAGGAGGAGGGGGGATGGAATAGGGGGTTTTTGGAGGGGAAACTAGGAAAGGGGATAATATTTGAGATGTAAATAAAGAAAATATCTAATAAAAAATAAATTAAAAAAGAAAATACTCTTGAATAGTAAAACACTATCATAAAGTCCTACTTGCATAAATCAGGTTGCTGTCTTTTACATTCAGCACTACTGTTTTAGAATATAAACTCTTAGGAAGCAAAGATTAGGGAAGCTTTGATTAACTTTTACAAAATCGCCTTGTGTTTATGCACACAGCAAGCACATAGAGAGAGCCTATGGAAAGCAAAGGTTGGTATTGGGAAGTCCAAGCCAACCCTCCCACTGAGGATTGTTTGTTTAAATAATTGAAGGGTCTTCCTTCCCTAATTTAGGGTTGGTCAGTTTGAAGAATGACAGAATAGCACACAACCATTGTGTAAACATTTCCAGATGATTCACCTTTAAACTTGTAGAGCCAATCAATCACCAGGGGCCTCAGTAGGCTCTTTTTTTTTTTTTTTTCTTTTAGCAGCCAGCTTTGTTGCCTCAAGTTGGGAAGGTGAAGAAGAGGCCATCTTGGATGTTTGACATTTTTATTGTCTAGCCATGGCTCCCCTCTTTCTCTGTGTGCCTATCAGGATATCGGATAAAGCCTTCTTCATTTGCTATTTTCATCATGATCTGCCTTCAAGATGTTTTTATTACGAGCCGCTGTTTCCAAACATCTCAAAAATACTCCTCTTCTCTTGTGCAGACTGCAGAGATCATATCCGACAACGAAATGCCCGAGGGAAGTACGAGCGTGCCCGTCATAGCTCTTTAGCCTCCTGACATAATACATTCATTAGTGTTACATCTCTTGCATGTGTGGTTGTACCACAGTTTGATGAATTTTGACCTAATTTACTTAGTGACACCTAGATTGCAGAGAAATATTTTTGTCTTATTACCTGAGAACAGCTACCTAATGAAACAATTAATCACCTTCTAAATCAAACCAAATTCTCAATTAATAAGACTGAAGAAATGGAAAATACAGGTGCTACATCTTAAAAGTAATGCGTGAAACAAAGAGCTAGTCCAACCCAGTGAATAGGTATTGGATATAATAATAATGCTACTGATAACTGTCTGTTTCTAGAAGAATTGATTTGCCATTCATATTAAAGACTAGATGGGAATCATTTGCTTAGAATGAAGATTATGTTGAAAAATTCTTCACATACAGCTTTTCAATAATTATAAAAGGAAAACATGGTAGTGAATTATATATTATATTACATATAATAATATTACATATACTATATTATATATTAACATAATGATTTATTATATATTAACACAATATGTAATATAGTATATATAACATTAATAATATATAATTATATATCAATATAATTGATAATCTAGTATATATTAACATTACATATGTATACTGTACATACATATGTAATGTTAATATATGCTATTATTTATTATGTATATATTATATAATATATAACATGTACATGTATATATACTTTATATATATATATCAATGTCTATATCTATATTTACATACTATAGTAGAATGCAGAATAGCAAGAGAAATTACAGATAGCACTGACCACTCTTTTTTTTTTTTAAGAAAGCATAATTGAAGTGGGGAGAGGATGTAATACAAGCAATTTAAGCTTATCCCTTGCCAGCTTACAAATAAATGAGACTCATACTATGGTTATTTTATTTGGCTTTGACAATTCCTGGTGGATAAGCCCTAATCTACTCTTTTTTTTTCCCGTATCACCCTGACTGTCCTGGAACTCACTCTGTAGACCAGGCTGGCCTTTAACTCAGAAATCCACCTCCTCTGCCTCCCAAGTGCTGGAACTAATGGCAAGCGTCACCACTGCCCAGCCCCTAATCTACTCTTCTAACGCTGGCCTGGCTACCTCTCAATAGATGTGCCCAGATGCTGGCTGTGTCTCTTGGCCATGTGCTCATTGTCCATCTCCCCTCATGGCGGCTTTCTTTCTCTTCCTCCCTTCTTCTTCCTTCTCCAACCAGGTCACTCCAAACCCACCTGCCGCTAATCCCTCCAGTAACTGGCTGTACCCAATTTTATTTAAACAATAGTTTTAAATCAAGGCACAAGGTTTGCACAACCATAGCTTGTAAACGTGAGAAGTCACTTGCAGGTCTAGACCTTTGGGTATAGAATTTAGTATTATACTACATAGCAACCCACCAAATCTCAATAAAAGGGAGAGATGAAGTAACCAAAGCTAGGGACGTGTGAAAAATAAAAGCCTTAGGAAACCTATCATATTTTAAGCTAATAAAAAAAATAAAAATTAAAAGGGTAGTGGAGATGGCTCAATGGAAAAAGGTACCTGGTTGCAAGCCTTACAACTCGAGTAACCAGTAGATAGGTAGGAGAATGGGATTTGGTATAAGGCTGGTTTCCAGGTAGAACTCACCATCCCTGATTGTGGGCTTGAACTAGGGTGGGGTACACGGGATAAAGTGTATGTGTCTGGAGGTTACAAGGCTTGACTTCTGAGCTGATTCTCCTTACAATCTGTGCTACTTCCAGCTTATTATTTACACTTTACTAGTTTTGAGTTTCATTTTCTATGAAATAAGTGGAAATACAAAAAAATTCTAAGTAATACTAACATCTTAAAAAATGAATTCTATGGTCATAAAATCTGAGTCTTATCCAAAGTTACTATACAGTTGAAAGAACAAACTTGTTTAGAGAACTTTAGACTTAAGTTGCGGAAAACACTGATGGTTAATTGGTAACTTAGCTTCTGTAGATACCAAATAAATTATGGAGAAAGATGAAAATACACTCTATTAAAAATGATTTCCTGCCAGGCTAACAGTGCCCACCATTAATCCCAGTACTTGGGGGGCAGAAACACAGACAGGCAGATCTCTGTGAGCTCAAGGCTAACTTAGTCTAGATAATGGTTTCCAAACCAGCCAGCATGCATAGTGAGAACCCCACCCCTAAATAAAATAATACTTTTTAACATGATGACAGTAACAACCCAGCAGAAAAGTCACTTGGACAAGTGATACATTTCATACATGAATTCTTTAACGGGGGAAACAAATACTCATTCGAGATTTTGCTTACCTATTTTTTAAAAGCTCTGCTTGCACATAAATGGAAATGTTTTGTTCAAAAGCACTAAGACTCGTTTTTACCTTTATTTAAAAGGAAATTATACCAAGATTATACTGAAACTGAATTGAAAGTGAGCATGCTGCATGTATTCATCTCCTTAAAGATAGGTTAGACTGAAGACTCTCTGTCCAGACAACCCTTATGTGAATGCTTATTCAGTATGAATAGAGAGAAAAGCAGGAATTCCTCAGAGGAAAACCAACTTTTACTATACTGAACTGAGGTGGTAGAAACAGCTGCACAGCAACTTAACCCCTGTGACAAGCCCGGAATTCCATGATAATGGCTGGTCCTGCCTGGAGTCATTGCCAAGTTGCCAGGCCACACAGCTGAGAACATTATAGTGCATTTCAGATATAATGGATATAGCAATGATGTTTTGAACTATTTGATGTCCATTTCCATTTACTAAAATGGACCGTTCATTATTATATAAAGTCTACATTTTAAAAAATAATGCCGAGGAATGAGTGGAAAGAAAATCCTTTTATTAGAGAATTACGTAAGTAGAGATTAAAAATATTGCTCAAAGAAAATAAACATGGGAAGTGATAAAAAAATGACATTTAATTTTAAAGTCATCTACAGAGGAGTCAAGGATATTTGACAGTATCAGGTGCCCTAAACCTTAAATTAAACTTCTCAGAAAGAGGGTGCAGTTAAGTATCCTTTCTCCATATCATGCTTTTGAGGAATATAATATATGATAATATTATGGATTATGTGTTAAAATAAACAGAAAAAATAATTGTATATACACATAACCCCAAAGTATGACACATGAAGAAATGGGAAATATAGCTATTTTACAAAACAGTGTGAAAGTTGTTGAACATAAACTCATAGACTAAGAGTATTGTACATTAACATTTAATCATACAATGATGCTTATTTAGTTATTATTTTTCTCATCTTATATGTACAGAAGCTTAATGGTGAAAGTTTGAAGTAATAATCATGGGTCAAGCAACTATGGTGTGGTAAAGTTGGTTTGCAAATTCAAGCACCTGTTTTTAGGGTCTAGGGGCTTTGCAGTTCTTTTGTTGTAATCTGTTACCTTCTCTAACACACATTTATCTCTTCTCTCCTACCGTGGCAGCTCCTTGCTCTCTGAGCAGTACCTTTGGCAGTGGATACTGGGACGTGGAGAAGAGAGCCTAAAGAGTACCATCATCAATAGTGATGTTGTTTTAAATCATCTATTCACTTTTACTGATTAATTTCAAGTTGTATTCATGTGACATCTCGCCCTCACAGATCTCTAACAATTAACACTCTGTATACCACTTTAATATTATCATCTGTACCTACCAGAGTTGCCTAATATAAGTCAATATCCAGCAAAGGCAAAAGTTTCCCAATTGTTCTTAAATTGCTTCTTATGGGCCACACAGTTATGTTGGATGTTAAGTTTCTTTCATTAGAATGGTCCTTATTAGCTTTGCTTTCCTTTTAATGGAAATTATTTGAGGTACTATGTTTAGTGTATAACATAAATCACATCATGAAGTTGTCATATGGTTTTCCTTATGTTATGAAATAACTTTTATTATGTCTATTTGAGATTTATAACATGATATTATAAGACTCTCACAGATAATAAAATTGCTACTATACTGGAGCAGATTAACATAGCTGTCATCTCAAATCCTTATTCTTTGACAAGTTAAAATCTGCTTAGCTAAAATCCATAATCCAGTGCAAATTCATTGGCTCTATATGTTCGTTAGGTTTTTAGAATTAGTCATTCTACATATCTGCTAAGTTTTACCTAAGTCCCTCTAGGCTGTCTCTAAAAACAAGCATTTTGGTATTTTTCTCTCTCTATTCTCTCTCCCTCTCCCTCTTCCCTTCTTTCTCTTCCACTCTTGCTCTCCCTCTCTTGCTCCCCCACCCCTGTCTCACTCATTTTCTCCATCCATTCATCTGTTGAAAGGCATGTATGCTGTTTCTGTTTTTTGGCTACTGTGAATAGGTTAGCTTGAACATTGCTAATCCAGTATCTGTTGAATAGTATATTGAGCCCTTTGGGCATATGCCAAAGAGCAGTACAGCTGTGTCATATTGGAGATTCCATTTTAGGTTTCTGGGGCTTCACCATACTGATTTCCAGAGTGATAACTCATCATCGTCACCAAAAGCAAACAAGGTTCCTATGTTTATACCACGTCTCCACTGCCTGCGTGTATTTTCAGTGGTTTTAATGGAGCTTTCCTCTGTATATCCTGAGGCCCACATTTTCATGATTTACCCAATATCAAAGTAGGTGAAACTTTTAGCTCTTAATTTTCTCAACTGTAGCAGGGATTTTTATTTTTTAAAAAATCGAGAATAAATTGAGATTGTTCCAGGAGATATGAATATTTGTAATTCTTATACAGAGCTTTTTTGCTCAGGATTTTTTATTAGATATATTCTTTTTGTTTGTTTGTTTGTTTGTTTGTTTTGAGACAGGGTTTCTCTGTGTAGTCCTGACTGTCCTGGAACTCACTCTGTAGACCAGACAGGTCTCGAACTCAGAAATCCTCTGCCTCCAAAGTGCTGGGATTACAGGCATGCGCCACCACTGCCTGGCCTAGATATATTCTTCATTTAAATTTCAAATGCTATCCCCTTTCCTAGTTTCCTCTCTGAAAATACCATATACATTCCCACTGCCCTGCTCCCCAACCCACCCACTCCCACTTCCTGGGCATGGCATTATCCTGTACTGGGACATATAATCTTTGCAAGACCAAGGGCCTCTCCTCCCATTTATGGCCAACAGGGCCATCCTTTGATACACATGCAAATAGAGACAAAAGCTCGGGGGTGGGGGTACTGGTTAGTTCATATTGTTGTTCCTCCTATAGGGCTGCAGACCCCTTTAGCTCCTTGGGTAATTTCTCTATCTCCTCCATTGGGAGACCTCTGTTCCATCCAATAGATGACTGTGAGCATCCACTTCTGTATTTGCCAGGCACTGGCATAGCATCATAAGAGAGAGCTATATCAGGGTCCTATCAGCAAAATATTGCTGGCATATACAATAGAGTCTGGATTTAGTGGTTGTTTACAATGATAATTGCCAGTTGTGCCAGCACTGTTTGTTGAAATTGCTGTCATTTTTTTCCACTGGATGGTTTTAGCTCTCTTGTCAAAGATCAAGTAACCATAGGTGTGTGGGTTCATTTCTGGGTCTTCAATTCTATTTCATTGATCTACCTGTATGTCTCTGTAGCAGTACCATGAAGTTTTTATTACAATTGCTCTGTAGTACCGCTTGAGTTCAGGCATGGTGATTCCCTGTACTGGCTAGTTTTGTGTCAACTTGACACAGCTGGAGTTATCACAGAGAAAGGAGCTTTAGTTGGGGAAATGTCTCCATGAGATCCAGCTGTAACGCATTTTCTCAATTAGTGATCTAAGGGGAAAGGCCCCTTGTGGGTGGTGCCATTTCTGGGCTGGTAGTCTTAGTTCTATAAGAGAGCAGCCTGAGCAGGCCACTGGAAGCAAGCCAGTAAAGAACATCCCTCCATGGCCTCTGCATCAGCTCCTGCTTCCTGACCTGCTTGAGTTCCAATCCTGACTTCCTTTGGTGATCAACTGCAGTATGGAATTGTAAGCTGAATAAACCCTTTCCTCCCCAACTTGCTTCTTGGTCATGATGTTTGTGCAGGAATAGAAACCCAGACTAAGACATTCCCCCAGAGGTTCTTTTACTGTTGAGAATAGTTTTTGCTATCCCAAGTTTTTTGTTATTCCAGATGAATTTGCAAATTGTCCTTTATAACTCAGTGAAGAATTGAGTTGGAATTTTGATGGGGATTGCATTGAATCTGTAGATTGCTTTCAGCAGGATGGCCATTTTTACTATATTAATCCTGCTGATCCATGAGCATGGGAGGTCTTTCCATCTTCTGAGATTTTCAATTTCTTTCTTCAGAGACTTGAAGTTCATATCATAGAGACCTTTCACTTCCTTAGTTAGAGTCACACCAAGGTATTTTATAATTATTTGTGACTCTTGTGAAGGGTATTGTTTTCCTAATTTCTTTCTCAGCCTGTTTATTCTTTGTGTAGAGAAAGGCCACTGATTTGTTTGAGTTAATTTTATTTTATTGATTTATTCATTTTTTTGAGACAGGGTTTCTCTGTGTAGCCCTGGCTTGCCTGGAACTCACATTTTTAGACCAGGCTGGCCTCGAACTCAGAAATCTGCCTGCCTCTGCCTCCTGAGTGCTGGATTAAAGGCGTGTGCCACCATGCCTGACTCTGAGTTAATTTTATATCCAGCTACTGCACTGAAGCTGTTTATCATGTTTAGGAGTTCCCTTGTAGAATTTTTAGGGTCACTTATATATACTATCATATCATCTGCAAAGAGTGATATTTTGACTTCTTCCTTTCCAATTTGTATCCCCTTGATCTCCTTAGTTTGTCTAATTCTTCTGGCTGGGACTTCAAGTACTCTATTGAATAGGTAGGAAAAAAGTTGGCAGCCTTGTGTAGTCCCTGATTTTAGTGTGACTGCTACAAATTTTTCTCCATTTAGTTTGAAGTTGGCTACTGGCTTGCTGCATATTGCTTTTATTATGTTTATATATGGGCCTTGAATTCCTGATCTTTCTAAGACTTTTATCATGAATGGGTGTTGGATTTTGTCAAATGCTTTCTCAGAATCTAAAGAGATGAACATTTGATTTTTGAGTTTGTTTATATAGTGGATTACGTTGATGGATTTCCATATATTAAACCATCCCTGCATCTCTGGGATGAAGCCTACTTGATCATTATGTATGATCCTTTTGATGTGTTCTTGAATTCTGTTTGCAAGAATTTTACTGAGTATTTTTGCATCGATATTCAT
>NC_034594.1:13762900-13768073 GCF_900095145.1 Mus pahari | reverse complement strand
TTAGTCTCTATCTTTTTATTGGGGAATTAAGTCTATTGATATTAAGGAAAAGTAATTGTTGCTTCCTGTTATTTTTGTTGTTAGAGTTGGGATTCTGTTCTTGTGGCTATCTTCTTTTAGGTTGGTTGAGAGACTACTTTCTTGCATTTTCTAGGGCATAATTTCCCTCCTTGTGCTGGAGTTTTCCCTTTATTATCTTTTTGAAGGACTGGAATTGTGGAAAGATATGTGTGAATTTCATTTTGTCATGGAATACTTTGGTTTCTCCATCTATGGTAATTGAGAGTTTTGCTCTGTATAGTAGCCTGGGCTGTCCTCTGTGTTCTCTTAGGGTCTGTATAACCTCTGTCCAGCATCTTCTGACTTTC
Source organism: Mus pahari (assembly GCF_900095145.1). NCBI lineage: Eukaryota > Metazoa > Chordata > Mammalia > Rodentia > Muridae > Mus > Mus pahari. The sequence continues at coordinate 13,767,705 of NC_034594.1, read as the reverse complement.
ATAGTCTCTGGTGAGAAGTATGTTGTAATTCTAGCAGGTCTGCCTTTATATGTTACTTGACCTTTTTCCTTTCTGCTTTTAATATTCCATCTTTATTTAGTGCATTTGTTGTTCTGATTATTATATGTCAGGGGGATTTCTTTTCTGGTCCAGTCTATTTGGAGTTCTGTAGGCTTCTTTTATGTTCATGTGCATATCTTTCTTTAGGTTAGGGAAGTTTTCTTCTATAATTTCATTGAAGATATTTTTTGGCCCTTTAAGTTGAAAATCTTCATTCTCATTTATACCTATTATCCTTAGATTTGGTCTTCTCATTGTGTCCTGGATTTCCTGGATGTTTTGAGTTACAATCTTTTTGCATTTTGTATTTTCTTTGATTGTTGTGCCCATGTTTTCTANNGAATCTTCTGAACCTGAGATTCTCTCTTCCATTTCTTGTATTCTGTTGGTGATACTCGCATCTATGGTTCCTGATTTCTTCTCTAGTATTTCTATCTCCAGAGTTGTCTCCCTTTGGGTTTCTTTATTGTTTTTACTTCCATTTTTAGATCTTGGATGGTTTTGTTCAATTTCATCACCTGTTTATTTGTGTTTTCCTCTAATTCTTTAAGGATTTTTGTGCCTCCTCTTTAAGGACTTTTATCTGTTTACCAGAGTTCTATATTTCTTTAAGTGAGTTATTAATGCAGTTCTTAAAATCCTCTACCAGCATCATGAGATATGATTTTAAATCTGAATCTTGCTTTTTGGGTGTGTTAGGATATCCAGGACTCGCTCTGCTGGGAGTACTGGGTTCCGATGATGCTGAGTGGTCTTGATTTCTGTTAGTAAGATTCTTAAGTTTGTTTTTTGCTATCTAGAAATCTCTGGTGTTAGATGTTCTAGCTGTCTCTAGCTGGAGCTTGTTCCTCCTTTGATTCTGTTAGCCTCTGTCAGCACTCCTGGGAGTCTAACTCTCTCTTGAGTCCCAGTGGTCAGAGCACTCTCTGCAGGCAAGCTCTCCTTTTGCAGGGAAAGTACACAGAGCTCTGGAGCTCAGCTCTGCCTCCTGCCTGAAGTTGAAGCCCCGAAGTGACCCTGTCCAAGAAGCTCTGTTGCTTCTGTGGCCCACATGCTCTCCTGCATGGACTGGTCTCTGAGAGACCCCGGATACAAGATGGCTCTCTCCCCTGAGTCCTGGGGTCAGCAGCCTCTCTGGAGGTCGACTCTCCTCTGGTGGAGAATGTGTGCAGAGGTCTGGGTCTTAGCTCTGGCTCCTGGCTGAGGATGAAGGCCTGAAGGGACCCTGTCCAAGAAGCTCTGTTGCTTCTGTGGCCAGCACACTCTCCTGTGCAGACTGGTCTCTGAGAGACCAGGGATACAAGATGGTGCTCTCACCTGTGTTCTGTGCTCAGAGCCCTCACTGGAGGCCAACTCTCCTCTGGTGTATAAGGTGTGCAGCGGTCTGGGTTGAAATTTTTTATTGGATATTTTCTTTACTTACTTCAAATGTTGTTCCCTTTCTTTGTTCCTCCCCCTAACCCCCAGAAACCCACTCTTCCCTCCCCTCCTCCTGCTTCTATGAGGGTGTTCCCCCCTCCTCCTGCTTCCTGACCTTGGCATTTCTCTACACTGGGACATATAACCTTCATAGGATCAAGGGCCTCTCCTCCTATTGATGCTCGACAAGGCCATTCTGTGCTACCTATGTGGCTGGAGCCATTGGGTCCCTCCATGTGTACTCTTTGGTTGGTGGTTTAGTGCCTGGGAGCTCTGGTGAGTCTGGTTGGTTAATACTGTTGTTCCTCCTATGGAGTTGCAAACCCCTTCAACTCCTTCAGTCCTTTCTCTAACTACTCCATTGGAGACCCTGTGTTCAGTCCAATTGTTGACTGCAACCATCCACCTCTGTACTTGTCAGACTCTGACAGACCCTCTCAGGAGAGAGCTATATCAGAATCCTGTCAGCAAGCACTTCTTGGCATCCACAATAGTGTCTTGGTTTTGTTACTATACATGGGATGGATTCCCAGGTGGGGCAGTCTCTGGATAGCCTTTCCTTCAGTCTCTACTTCACACTTTTTCTCTGTATCACCTCCCATGAGTATTTTGTTCCCCCTTCTAAGAAGGACTGAAACATCCACACTTTGGTCTTCCTTCTTCTTGAGCTTCATCTGATCTGTGATTTATATTTTGGGTATTCTGAGATTTTGGGCTAATATCAACTTATCAGTGAGTACATACTATGTGTGTTTTTCTGTGACTGGGTTATAAAATTGCAAAGCTCCTGTAAGGCAAAGGACAATGCCAATAGGACAAAACAGCAACCAACATGTTGGGGAAAGTTCTTTACTAACCCTAAATCTGATAGAGGGCTAATATCTAATATATACAAAGAACTCAAGAAGTTAGACTCCAGAGAACCAAATAACCCTATTAAAAATGAGGCACAGAGCTAAATAAAGAATTCTCAACCTAGGAGTACCGAATGACTAAGAAGTACCTAAAGAAATGTTCAACATCCCTATTCATCAGGGCAATGCAAATCAAAACAACCCTGAGATTGTACCTCACACCAGTCAGAATGACTAAGATTAAAAACTCAGGTGACAGCAGATATTGGAGAGGATGTGGAGAATGAGGAACACTCCTCCAGATTGCAAGCTGGTACAACCACACTGGAAATCAGTCTGGTGGTTCCTCAGAAAATTGGACATAGTATTACCTGCGGACCCAGCAATACCACTCCTGGGCATATCCAAAAAGATGCTACTACATATAAGAAGGACACACACTCCACTATGTTCTTAGCAGCCTTGTTTATAGTAGCCAGAAGCTGGAAAGAACCCAGATGTCCTTCAACAGAGAAATGGATTCAGAAAATGTGCTACATTTACCCAATGGAGTACTAATCAGCTATTAAAAGCAATGTTTTCATGAAATTCATATACAGATAGGATAGTTCTTGTTTCTTTCTTTCTTTTTTTTTTCTTCAATATTCTTTCACCATATAAGATCCGATGAGAAAATGAAGGAGACGGAAGAACATTGCTCCAGAAAAATAAAAACCTACAAAACCAGAAGCACAAGCAAGGTCAGCCTTTTTCTTGACTGTGACAAGATTTTTTGCTCTACTCTTATATTTTATTTTTTTAAAAGACGTTTCCTAATTTTGTCTTTGAGAAGCTTGTTTAAATTAATTGTGTGTAATGCTTAATTAGTTAACTAATAGGCAACAGGCTTATCTTAGCAGCTGACATTTATACCCTAGTTAAGCTCTAGTTGGATCCAGATACCACCTCACATACCTAAATAACACAACTTGTTTTTTTTTTTAAGAGTTTGAACTTCAAAAAATATTTAAAATTCTTTCAATATAGTCCTTATGAGTTACCTTTGGTATGAAGTGTTTCAACTGGAATTTGCAAGACCCTGACAGATCCTTCAGAAAATTTCTCCTTGATGAGCATGACTATTTCTCCTTTTCTGTTTCAAAGCTATTTTGGTTGCAGCAAGTTTTACTCACAATACAGTTCATTTATCTTCCCATATAATAGCACAGATTTTACAGATATTGCTCCATGTTTGCACTGATTTCCGATTCTCGAAATCTCTTTTTGTCTCCTCTGAAGCTCTTCTCCACTCAATGTTCTCAAGATTCTTGGAGAATAGATATGTTTAGTAGGAAAGGTTCTTGGTAGATAAACATGCAAAAATTTCTTTCTCACAACTAAAATACTCCTTTGAATTTGTAAGAGAGTCATTTTCTTTAATTTTTATGGAAGCTGCTGGATGTTTTTTGTGACTTTAGTTTTATCTCCAGAGCTGTCGTATTTTAGTGATTTGGCAGGCTATAAGCTGTGGTGCAGATGTGAACACTCCAGATGGCTGTGATCCGATGTCCTATGAATGTGTCGCAGACCTACTGTTTGAAAATTAAGAGACTGTTTGAGTTTTTTTCCTATTCTCTTATGAGAAAAATATTTTCTTTCTTCCTTTTATGATATTCCCCTTATCTTTATGGAAGCTTTTGCTACAGCAGTTCTTTACAGGTTCTTTTTAATAACCCTCTAAACTGCTCCACACCTCCAGAAAATATTTTATATCCAGTTTACATACACACCTCCAGAGAGAAGAGTGCAACAAACTGTGGCTTAAAGGGACATATACATTTATACTAGATATCTTGTGCATGCATATTACCTTAACTTGTAAAATTTCTGGATTGGAGTATTAATATTTTAGGATATATATCTATAAGTTTTTTGGAAATATTTAACTTTGAATAGTCCACAGTATGTAAAAACAATCTTTCTAAAGTTTCTTGTGTTATTTGCTTCCTGCATATAGTTCTATGCACTTCTGTTTACAGTAGATACACAATATATATTCCTTTAATTGATTTGACCTGAAAGTACCCTTGCCAGTGACTTATAGTTTAATGTAGGGATGTCTGTATTACCAAATTAGAAGAACAAATAACCTCAAAAATTATGTGGATATTATTTTATAACTGACTAAAAAACTTAATATTAAATGAAAAATTTTTTACGATTAGAATTTTGAATTCCACATACTATTGACAAAGTAAAATGATACTTATAAAATACTAACATGGTAATTTATATATAAAAATAAGTGCTTAGATCTATTTTGCTTAAAATTTGCTTTAATTATACTATTTCACTTTTCTTTTTATCACAATTATCAATTCCTCTACATTGCCCCTCTATATGCTTTGGAAATTTCTCTAAAAATGAATACTCTTAAATCATTCATTGAACTAATATTCCTCTAAACATGCAACACACATAAAAGGTACTGTG
>NC_034594.1:13751502-13762889 GCF_900095145.1 Mus pahari | reverse complement strand
AGTGGGAGTGGGTGGGTAGGGGAACAGAGGTGGGGGGAGGGGTATGGGAAACTTTCGGGATAGCATTTGAAATGTAAATAAAGAAAATAAAAAAAAAAAGAATTAAGTACAACTATTTACAACATGAAAAAAAAAAAGGTACTGTGTCTTCATATATGTGATATGGCTCACATTATGCTTTGGAAATTTTTCTAAAAATAAATACTCTTATATCATTCAGTGAACTAATATTCCTCTAAACATTCAGCACACATAAACACTACTGTGTGTGTGTATAATATATATGTATATACATATATATGTATGTATATATGCTTATAATTTCTACATACTATCATGGTGTTCAGTAGATTTTAGTTTTGTGATATATATAAGTATATGTATATGAAATATATATATATATATATATATATATACATATTTTATACATATATGTGTGTGTGTAAAACAAAAGCTAAAATATATTGAACACCATGATAATATGCAGAAGTTATGATCACTAGCAACGACCACATTTGTTTGCTTCCATTTTGATAAGTGGCTCCTCAATTGCTGAGCACCCACAACACCAACAGAAAGAACAAGTTCTCACTTAGGGTCAGGCTTCTGCTGTGAAAGACCAGGAAGTAAATGCATATCTACAGAGTCTAAAGATGGCTATGTTAACTCACAAAATAAGTCAAAAACTTAAATGATTCTTAGATTATTTGTATAATTATTTACACCATATGACTGGTCATGTTGACAATCTACTGTCTAAATGTTTACGTTTATACCTATCCACCTGGCCTGCTGTCGACCTTGATTAGAGAAGCACTGTTTTGCATTATGCTGCAGTCAATATGGGGACTCATAACTGATCAAAGTATTGAGAATAAGTGTCTGTGAGAACTGAGCCCTAAATGGGACATCTACATCAACTTCCCATCTGCCAGTCACCATCAGGCTCAGGGATTATTAATTAAAGGAGGCAAAGAGGTTGGGGAAGACTGATGTGAAAGACTGTCATCTCTTTGTGACACGAGTACTATACTCATGACATCAGAGTATGTTCCCACCAGCATCCATGAGTTTGGTTCCCAGGACCCACAGCAGGTATCTCATAGTCACCCACAATTCCAGCTTGCAACCAGTTGTAATTCTAGCCCCTGAGGCCCTGACACCTCTCTTCTCCTGCCCATCCACACTCATATGTACAGTGCCTTCCTCAGCACATACACATGTTCACATAATTCAAGATAATATCAATGTCATGGACCGGCCTCAGTTGGCACCCTCAATCTGCGGGAGAAATCAGGGTTCCGGTACAGGTGGGCAGGAGTCAGTGAGAAAAGGGTGACAAACAGACATGGACACAAGAGAGTGTGGTATCTGAATGTAATTTTGTCAAACTTAGCATCAGGTTTATATAATACAGAAGAAAACAAAGAAGTAGGGTGTCACAGCAGGCAAGGTACATTGAAGTTATCTGACACAAAACAGAGGAATGCCTTCAAAGGACTGGCAGGAACCAGGCAATGTTTACAGTTAAGATAAAGGCAGCCATGGAGTCAGCTAATGAGGGGGGCCAGGAGAGGATTTGACACCCTAGTCACAATTTATGCTATTCCTTTGAAAGCTTGCACCAGGGGGTTCTACTCTAGCAGCCTTTTTCATGAATAATGCAATAATGTAGTTCCTCCATAAACTACAACCCACCTTGTTCCTAGGCCATGATAAATTCTTGCATATGGGAGTAACTTAGCTGCTCTTTTAAGTATCTGTAGGGAATCTCCATTTGTTAGAAGAACTCACCAACTTTCTTTTAATATGCAATGTAGTCTGCCATACCTGACTGCAATGAAGATTCTAAGTATAAATTGCTAAGCTTGCCCTGAGATTTCTCTTATCCAGTAAAATACTGTAAGAAAGCATGCAAGACCCTCCACACTATCACAGGGACAAATCTGGGGCAGTCTTGCTATGGGAATGCCAAGGTTCCAGGAGACTAAGTTTCCGTGAACTTTTCGCCTCTGGACTGTGTTCAGGTATCTAGGCCTGTCACACGAGTCACTACTGGAGTGGATGTAGCATACCAAGTCCTCACTAAAATTAGCTTTAACCCATGCGAAGTATTTATAGACAATTGGAGTAAACTCTGCTCCGTTCAATAAACCTGTTAACTAATGGAACCACTTGTAAAGCAGAAGAAAAGGAAGAAGACTGCCAGGTAGACAAAGAATCAGGAAACAGACCAGAAGAAAAACAGCTAAACAATTTTCTATTTAATCTGGAAATGAGGGAATTTAGTGATCATCATAACTTTTAATAAGACAACTATGTGTTTCTGGTATGACCAAGAAGGTAAGCCTAAAGTTAACAAATAGACTATATAGACAGGTAGGCTATAGCCTTTAGGGAGGAGAAGTTCAATAAATCAAAAACCAACTACCTAACCAATACAATTTTAACAAAAGACAAAATAATTGCTTACTTTTAAGCTAATGAGTTTAGGGTCATTGTAGATAATCAAGCAGAGACCAAATGGCTACTTTTAAGGAGTAAGTCAGGAAAGATTGCAAACTCTGGTAATAGCTGCATTAAGTGATCTGCAAGGATTTTTCTAAAATATAACATTGTATGCTTCTAAGAATGTGCCAGAATTTATGCCTTAGATATAAGGTCTGCAAAACCATGTTATTTAAAAGCAGTTTCTGATGTTCCATTTAACAAAAAAAAATAAGGAAATGGACTATTTCTTGAGTAGGAGAGGAATGGAACTAGCCTTTGCACTTTTTGCTCATTGAGACCTTCAACATCCTTGGTCTCATAGAATCTAGGAAAATACATGATGCACTACATTCTGAGTGAGTTCTTTTTACTACTTTTTTTTTGGTGGAAGTCAGCTTTATTTCTCATTTTGTATGAAGAAGTTAGCTCAGAGGCTGATGAACCACTATGACCTTTTTACCTTGGAAAGCAGGGTTTCTCAACGTGCAGCCTAGGTACAGCTTAATTCAAACTAGCCTATGCTGCAGTTTAAACATTTCTATTCCTGGTTCCACTCAGGCATAAGAAATCAGAACTTTGGGGTTGGTCTGAATCCTAATACTAAGCAAACACCTGATACTTCATATTCATATTAAGTTGAACAATGCTTGTCATAGGTTTATATGATTATATGGTTTGTTGTGTAAACATTTTATTTTCGTGCTCTCAACTAGGTAAGAGCTCTATTCTCATTTCATATCTGAAATTCAAAGCTTTACAAAAATGAATAGAATCCCTATAGGCTTTTTCTCTGTCTTGTTTTCATTGATTAAATTAAAAATGAGAGAAAAAACATAATATATTTATATTTTCATGTAAACATCCACTTACTAATAGGAAAATCATGTCAGAAGATTTCAAAAGGAAGCAGGAAAATGTTTTATTTTTTTCTCTTTTATTTTTCTTATAAACACAATTGCTAACACATTAGGTTATTATTTATAACAGGATGATACTGAATTTAAGGATATGCCAAATTCCTGTATGGTCAGTAACTCCACGGTTTAAAAAAAAAATACATGCCCTTACATTATAGAGAAAGTATGGTTTGTGGAGGTGGTTATTACAATGTTAGTAATAGCAATAACATTCAAACTACCTTAGGCAAAGAAAGAATGGAGTTCAGACATCTTTATCTGCGGCTCAGGTGATGTCATCAGATGGTAGTTTTAGAACATCATTTAGCTTTCATTTTTTTTATGGATTAATATTATTCTATATGTACTCCCTATGTGGTAGCAGATAAAAAGGCTATCACCAGCTATGGACTTTCATGATTTCACATTGTGGCTAAAGAGAAAAGAGAGCATTTTTTTCTTTTACTCTAGAAAGATTCCCCTAGATAAACATACCTTTGCATGGCATGTCGTTGATAATGGCATGAAGTTCTCTGACTTCTCTGAATGTTCATTCTGGGTCACACCTCCATCCTTAGAGGCAAAGTTCTGTTGTAACAGAGGGACCTGTAGGGATTTGGTTGAGCAGAAGAGAGTAGGTATGCCCTTCAATGGAACTACTTAAAAGATTTTCTTTTGACAGTTATTTACAGACTACAAAATACTGTGACATAGACAAACACTCTCTACTCACTTCCTCCTAGGCTCAGTCTAGTGATAGGACTTTTGTTTCTGTTATCGATGTTGTGTGTTTGCTTGTTCCTTTCATTTTTTTAAAATAATTAGTGTAAAAAGTGGTAAAGGCTATGATAGAGGTAGAAATAAGTTATGGGGTCACTAAGAAGAGAACATAGATAAGTGGGAGTTAGGAGCTTAAAGATTCAAGAAGTGACTAGTAAACCAGTCCTGGAAAACGGGGTAGATGAGATAGAACCTACTTAAGAAGTAAGTGTGAACATTCTTATTTGGTAGCCAGTATTAAGACAGGCCTAACAGGTAAAGAACTTAGGAAGAAATCGTGACAAGGTAGAGTTTGAGCTGTTTGTCCATTTTTGGCTGGAAGCCAGTGTAACTTACCCTGGACAGCTCAATTTCTATTAAGGTGTTCTCTTGTAAAAGCAGCCTATAGTGGGAATAAAGATTTTTTTTTTTTTTAAGATCGAGTTGTTAAGCTAAAATGTTAGGAAGCTCTTAAAAGCAATTGCTGTGATGTTTAGCACTTTTCCTTCCTTCTTACCGAAGTGGGGAAAATGTGTCAGACATTCAGGAAAGGCAAGCTAAAGACTCAGTAGGATGTTAAAAGCAAGGTACCTTTCTGAAAATTTAAGTTACTTTTGAAGATGGCGGTGTGTATCATCAGGGTATCACTGGTGTTGATTTGAGTGTGGAATATTCCAAATACTACAGTGGGTTAAAATATAAAAATAAAAGTGGCTTGAAATACTTGGGAGCCAGGAGGAGTGCAGAAGAGCTAGGGAAGAGATGGTAATAAGGTGGAAAATAGTGAGGCTGCAACTGAGAATAAGAGGAGGCTTCACAATGCATCAGAGCAGAGTTGCAGGCAATGCATATCGTATGCTAATCACATCAGATACTTCTCATAACATATCAATATACATAATTTTCAAAACTACCCTTTAATTCAATCTCCTCTATTAAATCTATTTTAGAATCCCAAGAATAAGATTACCATATAAGTAAAGAGTGGAGGGGAGGAGTCTGTGTAGTATGGATGATTTTTATCAAACTTAATAGGAGATATAGAATAGGAGTAACAAAGGACAGTGGAAGGGTGGCTTAAAAATGCTCCTTAGACATACAGATCAAACATAGCTTTCACTTTCAAATCCTGGTGTTATAGGTGACTTCATTTAAGGAGAGCAAGAGGACAATTCTCTTAAAATGAAGAAGGTGCCCTTTGTGATTCACATGTTCCCAGCTCAGTGTCTTTCAAGGATTCTCCAGATTTCTCCCCTGGCAAGAAGAGCAAGGTAGACTACCCTCACCCCACTTTGGGACTTCCTTTTGTTGAGGAGAGGATAAAAAGCCCTTTGGGTATTTGCCAGACCTCTACCTCCTCCTAGCCTCTATCTTCCTTTTGGAACTTATCAGATCTCAGTCTGCTCTCTACCAGTCATCTGAACTCTTCAGTCATTACATACGGTATGGAGACTACATATGGTAGGAAGACTACTGAACACCCCTTCCCAGAATCTTTTATTTGGGTCATCCCCAAAGTTCCTTGGATGCCTGCCAGGAGCCACTGTTTCCTTCCACATGTCAAAGAAACCAAGGCCTTCCCACCATTTGGTGTTCACCAGATCCCTGCCAGCGACTTGATCCAGATCTTCAATTTGCCTTTCAGTCCATGGAACCCAGGACCAATCTACTCTGCTTGAGAAAACGTGTTCTGAGCTGGGTGACTTGTAAGTACCAAGTTGCAGCAGACAAAGCAGAAGACCCAAGATAGAGGCTTCACCCATAAACACCAAGCAAGCAGAAGAAATTGACATGCCAATTCTGTGTAAGAATTAATTCTGTCTTGCACATGATAAGAAACTGCTGAAAGAAGAAAAGTAACTTGAATAGCTAAAGAAAGAAAAACTCAAATAGCAAATTAAATACAGTTATATACATCCCAATGTGGGAATAAAAAGAAGAAAAACCAAAATAATATGTCTTTTCCAAAACTACAAACATCCTAGTAGTGGCTCTTATGAAAATGACTTGGAAGGACTTCTAGACAAAGAATCCAAAAGAATGATTACAACTATGTTCTAATAACTGAAATACAACTCAGTTCAAGTTATTAAAATGGAGTTGAGTTTTCTGAAGGAAGCACAAATTGAAATGATGCATAAAATGGCAAATTCAATAAGTGAATTAAAAATTTCAGTGAAAACCTTCACCAACAGAACAGATCATGTCAAAACAGATAATCATGGATAGAAGACAAGATGGAAGAATTAGATCATTCAGTAAAGGTTAATGATAAATTTAAAAATACGTGAACAGAAAGTGGAGAGCTTTTGGATACAACAAAAGACAGAGCCTTCAAGTTTTGGTCATAGAAGAAGGAAAAGAATAGCATATAGCAAAGGTATAGAGAGTTTCTTCATTGAAATACTAGAAGAAAAATTGCCACACTTAGATAGAAAGATTATCATTTAGGCACAGGAAATCTACAGAACACAAAATAGACAGGGCAAGAAAGAAAATTCTCCATGATATATTATAGTTAAAATTTTTTTAAAAAAGAATAAAGAAAGGATATTATGATTTGAAGAAAGAAAGGATAAGTTACTTATAAAGGCAGGACCATTGGAATGGCACTTGAATATTTAGCAGAAACCTTTAAAGGCAAAAAGCTTGAAAAAAATATATTCTAAGTTCAAAAAATCACAATTGCCAACCCAGACAATCATATGCAGCAAAACTATCTTTTAAAATTAAAAAAAATAAAAAAATTTTCATGATGTGTGGGAGATTGAGAACAATGGGAAAGGTATAGGTGGATAATATCAGTCTTTCTCTCATTCACAAACACAAACCTAAAATCACATGCAAATAAAAAAATTCCTAAATGAAGGTGGAAATAGAATCCAAGTGTTACTCTTCAAGGGAGGTTATTGGTTAATGAAGTTTTGTAACTTTTCATGGGAAGATGTGAAGGAGCATCTGTTCACTCCAGATAAGGGACTGAAGACAGACCCAGGAAACGATCTCTCCAAGTCCAGATTTGTGAGTGATGATAATATTGGAGTTATCTGTGGGAACATGGGTGACAAAGAATTCTGCCCAAAACATAACCCAACACTCCTAGGAATTTTATTCATAGTAAATCTAAAGTGGATTTATTCTATCCTAGTTTTATAGACTAATGAGTAGGCAACAAAATGTTTTCTATACATAATAGATATATGCCCAGATGTATATTCACAAGAGAGAATGAAACAGTGTCACATGTCACAACAGAGACACACCTTGAGCATATCATTCCAAGTGAAAGGAGCCAGTCATAACCACCCAGAGTTTCATATAGCAGAAGAATTAGAAAACACTACTTGGTTTTGTCAGAGATTCAAAGGAGGGAGTGGAGTGAACTGAAGTTCATGGAGAATATGGAAGAGCTGGGCTGTGTTTTGACTGAAGGCTGTTGACATGTGGAAGTTATAGATAGGCTTCAAAATGATTGGTTTCCTGTGTTATTTGTTATGGGTTGCTAGGGATATAAATGTGTCTTTCTCTGTCTGGTAGTGAGGGAGAATTTGGTGAGCACTAGGAAAGTAACAAGCTTGTAATTAAATGTTGGCTTTAGGGCCACATTTCTTCCATGTAAAACAGTTACCATCTGCTTGAACTCCTTGCTAGGATGGTGGGCAATTTCTACAGGTGTGCCTATGGGCAGGATCCTGGGTTTCTGCTTATTTATAGTATATAATTGATTATTTTATAAAGTGGTGTTTCCCTAAACCAATAAAATATATGGGTTCAATATAATATTTCACATACTTGGGTACCTGTTACATTCTTTCAATATATTTTTTAGGAAGAGAATTGGAAACATACTCCAAAAAATCATCATAATTACCTGGGAAGTGACAATGTAATCCAGAAAAGTAGGGACCTGTCATCCCAGAAAAGCATGGTTGTCAGGCTAGAGAGCATCTCAGAGATAGAGGTTACCCATAGAGGATTAACACAGGGAGCATGTGTGGAACAGGAAAGGAGATAATTTCGTTAAAAGTGGGTTAAAAAAACTATTCCCATAGGAAATAGGAAATTGAGTAGTCTATAAGAAGAAAAAGATGACTCTAGGCAAAGCTATACGTGCTTGTAGTCATGGTGTTTAGGATTGGTACTTTGCTGAGGAACCTATAATTATAGAGTCATAAAAGCCCCAGTACTATTGTTTTCCAGTAATTATAAAATGTGAAAAGAATAATTTGGTTACAAAGTGGAACATAAACATTGGCACACTCATTACTAAGCAAAAATAAAAGTAAAGACATAAGACAAATGCCACCCTTCACAGAAGCCACAGGTAATAGAGAATATCTTAGGGTTGCTCTAACCAATGACGTGAGGATATCTTAGGGTAGCTCTAACCAATGATGTGAGGATATCTTAGGGTAGCTCTAACCAATGACGTGAGGATATCTTAGGGTTGCTCTAACCAATGACGTGAGGATATCTTAGGGTTTCTCTAACCAATGACGTGAGGATATCTTAGGGTAGCTCTAACCAGTGACGTGAACACCTTGTGCTACCATAACTTTAGGTATATGAAGAAAAAAAAATGGAGAAGATATCAAAGATGAAAAGATTTATCATGCTCCTGGGATTAACATAGGACAAATGACCATGTAACCAAAAGCAATCTTCAGATTCAATGCAATCCCTAACAAAACTTCAGCACAATTTTTTACAGACCTTTAAAGAACAATACCCAACCCAATATGGAAAAGCAAATAGCCCAGGATAGCTGAAAACAATCCTGTACAATAAAAGCTCTTCTGGAGGGATCACCATCCCTGGTTTTAAGACGTACTACAGAGGCCTAATAATAAAATTAGCACAGTATTGGCATAAAAACATACACACTGATCAGTAAAACTGAGTTGAAGATCCTGGTGTAAATCCAAACAAATATGGATACCTGATTTTTGATAAAGCAGCCAGAAATATACAGTGGAAAAAGAAAGCATCTGCAACAAATGATGCTGGTCTAACTGGATGTCTTCATGTAGAAGAATGCAAATAGATCCATATTCATCACTCTGAACAAAATGCAAGCCCAAGTGGATTAAAGACCTCAACATAAAACGGAATATTGTGAACCTGATAGAAAATGTGGAATAGCCATGAATGCACTTCCTGAACAGATTACCCATAGTGAACATAACAAAATTGAAAATTAATATAGGGGACCTTAGGAAACACAAAAGCTTCTAGACAAAATGGCATACTACACAATGGGATTTTTTTTTTTTTACCAACTCCACATATACATAGGCTAATTTCCAAAAATATAAAGAACTCAAGAATCTAGACATCAAAAAAACTAAGTAATCTAATTTCAAAATGACATAAAGAATGAAATTGAGAATTCTCAACAGAGGAATCTCAAAAGGCTTAGAAGAACTTAGAGAAATGCTTGACACCGTTATCCATCAAGGAAGCACAAATCAAAACTACTTTCAGGTATCATCTTACACCTGTCAGAATGTCAAAGATCAAAAACACAAGTGACAGCTCATGCTGGCAAGGATGTGGAACAAGGGGAACACACCTCCTTTGCTGTTGGGAGTTTAAACATGTGCAGTCATTCCGGAAATCTATATGGCCGTGTCTCAGAAAATTGGGAATTGACATACCCCTGTCCATATATCAAAAGAATCTCCACCATACCACAAGGACCCTTGCTCAGCTGGGTTCATAATAGCCTTATTCATAATTGCTAGAAACTGGAAGCAAACTTGCTGTCCATCAACTGAAGAATGGATAAAGAAAATGTGGAACATTTACGCAATGGAATACTACTTAGTTGCTAAAAAAAATAGTCTTCATGAAACTGTAGGCAAATGAGTAGAACTGGAAAAATCATTCTCTGTAAGGTAACCCAGATCCAAAAATTCAAACATGGTATATACTTATGTATAAGTGGATATTAGTTGTAAAGTAAAAGATAATCATTGTACAATCCAAGACATGAAGAGGCTAAGAAAGAAGGAAGGCTCAAGGGAGGATACATTTATCTCTGAGGAAGGGGAAGCAGAATAGATTTTGTGGGTGGACTAGGGGTGGGTGGGAATGGGATCAGGAAGCATAAGGTGGAAGGAGAGAGTACTAGGAGACTACTGGAATCGAAGGGGCATTTGAGGAGCTATGTGGAGACATAATGCAATGAGGTTCTCTGGGATCCATGAAGTTGAACCTAATGAAGACTTTTTAAAAATGGGGATATGGAACCTCAACCAGCCATGTTCTGTGACCAAGCAAAGCTTCCAGTGGAGGTATTAGGACACCAACCCAGCTACAAATTGTAGGCAAAACTTTGACCTACATTTTGTCTTGTGTGCAAGATTTGCTGGGATAAAGGGGGCTCAGAATTTTTGAGAATTGCCAACTCAAACCAACCAACCAACAAAAATGCACACAGAAACAGGGCTTATGGGGACTCAGGGCCTATATGGGTCTGACCTAAATCTTCCGTATATATGTTATGGTTGTTCAAGCACCATGCCAGTATTACACAAGTGGGCACATCATGGTATTGAAATTCATAGGGTTCATACCTGGGAGGTATTATGGATGCTTTTTCTTCTGCAGAAGCTTACTTAGCAGGAAGTAGCTCTTAGTTTATCTAATGTCCTCCTATTTTATAGACAGGGTATGCAGTGTCTTTGGTGATAACATCTTATCATCTAGTTCCAGTAAACAACCAGGAGAAAATGGCAAGAGTTTGTATTGTTTGGGGTGCTTCCATGGCTTCCTTGAATAGCAATTTATACAGAGGCACCTTACACCTGGCATTGTGATTTTGTTGTTGTTGTTGTTCGTTTACTAAAGCACAGCTTTTAGAAGCAACACTATAAGGTATCTCTTTTGTATATACTTTTAATTATATTTTTAGTTTGGTTATAGGTTAGTGTGGGGAATTGCAGGCTGGTCTCCAGTCCAGCTGAGATCTGAACCCCGATGGTCATAATTCACCCTCATGAAATGGTAGGCATTCCCTCATTCTCCTGGAACTCCAGCCCCTGCCTTAGGTACCACCTCCCACAGCCCCCACAAGAGAAGCATGGTCAGTGGTCACTTAAGCAATGGCCCAAGCTTCTGACCTTCAGGCTAAACTCCTCCCCAGTTACCTAGCAACAGTGAAGACCATAAAAAGGGCTGTTCAGCCCTACCACGCTCTCTTTTCTTACTCTTATTCTCACCCTCTCACTGCTTTGTCCT
>NC_034594.1:13749294-13750637 GCF_900095145.1 Mus pahari | reverse complement strand
TCTTTCTCCCTGCATTTCTATAATAAAGCTCTTAAACCATAGAGTCTCTGCTCTGCTCCATCAAGGCCCGCTGCCCACTCTGGTCAGTGTTGGGAACTTCTTCCGTATCCCCTCTGTCCCACAACCCTGGAGTGATAGCAAGATAGCTCCAGGGGGGTCCCTGTTGGGGCTGCCCTTTCTCCACTCCCCTGACCCCTCCACCCCAGCCTTGTGGGTCAGAGGCAATGCCCACCCGGGCCGAATAGAAAGCTCCTGGCAGTCTCCTCATGCCTGACTGACCAGAGAATAGAGAAACTCTGACAGGGCATGGACATCTTTCCCTCACAACTTCCTCGGGCCCCCCTGGGCCCCCCTTTTATTTTATTTTTTTTGTTCCCAGCAGGTGAGTAGGTTTCAACACAGCCTTCGCACACACCTTTCATTCTGGTTAATCCTCTCCTTCTCTCCTCTCTGGTTTAATCTTTCTGTCCTCAGTATTCACCTTATGTTCATTTCATAAAAATTCTAAATTCTTTTTTTGAAGATAAGTCAGCTGTGTTATTATTTCATTAATAACAGTAATATTTTTCTA
Source organism: Mus pahari (assembly GCF_900095145.1). Classification (NCBI taxonomy): domain Eukaryota; kingdom Metazoa; phylum Chordata; class Mammalia; order Rodentia; family Muridae; genus Mus; species Mus pahari. Next base: position 13,750,066 of record NC_034594.1, on the reverse strand, counting down.
CTGAAATTTATGCTTTCTTTCTTTTTTATTAATAATTTTACTTATTTACATTTCAAATGATATCCCCCTCCACCCTTCCCATCTCCCCTTTGCCTCTATGAGGGTGCTTCTCTACCTACTCACCCACTCTTTCCTCACCGTTCTAGCATTCCCCTACACTGGGGCATCAGGGTGCCACAAGACCAAGGGCTTCCCCTCCCATTGAAACCAGATAAGGCCATCCTCTGCTACATATGTCTGGAGACATGGCCCCCTCTAAGACCAAAGTGCAGATGCTTCAATCCTACATAGAACAGGGAACAAAACAATTGCAGGAGGTAGAGGAGGGGAGGTACATGGAAGGGAGAGAGGAGGGGAGGACAAAAGGGGGGCAGAATCCAGTATTGGAAGGGACAAAAGAGAAGTACAGAGGGTCAGGCAATTGAATAGAAATATATAGCAGTGTGGGATGGGGAGCTAGAAGTAGCCACTAGAAAGTCCCAGACTCCAGGGAACCAGGAGGCTTCCAGGATCCAATGGTGATGACTTTAGCTAAAATACCCGACAAAGGGGAGATACATCCTGTAAAGACCACCTCCAGTAGACAGGCATGGTTCCCAGTTGCAGAATGGGGCCACCTCTGCATCTCAAAAGAAATATTCCTGTCAGAGGAAAGACAGGGGCAAAAAAAAATGGAACAGAGACTGAAGGAAAGGCCATCCAGAGACTGCCCCATTGAGAGGTTTATGTTTACTTTATATTTCTCTTTTGGTTTGGTATGTTTTTTTTTTTT
>NC_034594.1:13702822-13749079 GCF_900095145.1 Mus pahari | reverse complement strand
AACTCAGAAATCTGCCTGCCTCTGCCTCCCAAGTGCTGGGATTAAAGGCATGCGCCACCACTGCCCGGCTATGTTTCATTTATTTATTTGTTTGTTTGTTTGTTTTGGAATAAAGCCCCTGAGCATGACTTGCATTTATTTTCATTTTGAATTGTAGGATATGTGTGTTCAAGTATTTTGTCAAGTTAATGAAGTCTTCTAATATTATTGTCAAAATAATTCTTCATTTCCATTCCTTTTTTTCTTTGGATCTCATTTAGAAAAATATAATAAAATTAATGTACTAAATTCTTCTGAAGACTTCAGGTTCACCAGCTCTCTTCCCTGCTATGCCTAGTCTGCAATTAAGATAATTTATTGATTTCTAAATCCAACGTGTTGCATATTCAGTTTTATAATTTTAAATAGGTTTCTAATCAATTCACATTATGGGTGAAATTCCCCCATATCATTTAAACTCTCAATTTAGAACATATTATAAATTCTTCGACCTTCTAATCACAGTTTTCTAAATAGTGTTTGTTGTCCAATATAGTTAAATAACTTAAGTATCTGCTATCTATTTTATCTGTTTAGCCCTGAACTCCAGAATCAATCCTTTAGGATTCTAAGAATGCCAAAATACTTGCTGTGTGTGTGTTGGTAAGCTTTCTGCTCAGCTCGGCTTCCCACTCCAGGCAGATTCAGAGACTAGAAGAAGAGATGACAAGAAAATGACTGCATATTAGGCTCGTTGCACTGTGTTGCTTTCCTCTTAGGATTTTAAAGTCCTAGCTTCATTCATCTTGAGCCAAAATATTACAGTTTTCATCTTCAAAACCCCAGATGTTTCTGGCTTTTATGCTTCTTAGACTACTCTCGAGCTTCTATATCACAGAATTTAGCACACTGCTAGGGGAAAAGTAGGGCATAATGTTCTGCAATCTACTATTTTCCCCAGGATGTTGATATCTCGAGTTTTGGCTGCATAAAGCAGCTTCCCATTACATTGAAATGGACATTATTTCATTATGCTTATTTTCCCCTAGATGTTGTCAAAGACCATTAGTATAACTACAGATTGCTTCACTGTGCCCAAGCATGGTATTTTATATGTAACTTTTGGTGAGAGAGAGCATGTGAATTAACTATAAATGTTTTGTTACTATACTGTTATAAAATGTGTATAATCAACCTTCCATGCCTTCAAGTTCCATGCCTATAGACTCACTCAACTCAGGAATGAAAATATCTGCAAAGAAATTTCAAAGATTTATGAAGAAGAAATCTTGAAATTGCTGCATACAGTATACTGTGGTGAGTCCATTTGAATAACGTTATGTGTTGGCAACATATTGGGTATTACAAGTATTTCAAAAATAATTCAAGGCATCATAAGCCTATAGATTATATTGTATCTTGTTACTTTTTTTGATAAGGAGCATGTGAACCAATTATAGATGTTTCGTTACTATATTGTTATAAAGTGCTTATATCTTCAAGTTCCATATCTTCAAGTTCCACACCTATAGATTCACGATTTAAAATAAGGGATTTTACATCTATAGATTTTGGTAGATAAGGGAATTTCTAGAAACATCTCCATTGGATATGGAATGGTTATCATATATTCCAACTTGACATTTACAATTTGGTTGGATATAGAATAACGAGGTGTAATTTTGTCTTTCAAAATTTGAAGGATTCTTTTATTTTGCATGTGATTGTGTGCAAGCACATGTGAGTGTAAATGTGTGCAGAGCACATAAGTTGTTGTCATGTGTTTTCTTTGAACCTGAAGATCAGCAATTTGGCTAAACTGGCTGGCCATCAGACATGAGAAATCCTCCTGTCTCTGTTGTCAAAGGTTGAGCATTCAAACATCTCTCACTCTCTGCACCTTATCCACTTGTGCATCTCTGTGTTGATTACCATCTACTGTACAAATCTTCTTTGCTGAGGTTAGATTCATGCATTGATCTATGGCAATAATAGTACACTATTATTATTTCACTAGAAATGACTACATTTCCATGTTCATCTAGGAGAACAATAGTAGAATTTCACACGTGTGTACTAGGTTTACATAATTTCCCTTCCCTTTGTGCTTTGAATAATATCACCGAGTGTTGCCTCTCTATTTTCAATTATGTATTCAAGTAATTCATGATTTGGAGTCACAGTCTAGAAATGTAAAAAATAAAGTGGCTTAATCAATCCGTCACCTTTCTAGAAATTTCTTTTATTTCTTTGAAAATAAGTATCTGGTAGGTTTACAAAATAATGGGTTTCCTTATGACATTTTCATACATGTATTTTATGACTATTTCCATATTTCTCCCATGACCCTCCATTGTCCCTGTGCCCCTACTGTTTTATTTCCTGCCTCCAAGTAGTCCCTTCTGATAAAAGGCTGTGTCTCTGTATGTGTGTTGTTTAATGTCAATTATCAAAGGCCTTATTTTCAAGCATGAATATTAACTTATACAGACTGATTTTCAAGATATGTGGCAAAGAGAGACAGAGGGTGTAGAGGATAGGAAAAATGAAAGGAGAGAGGTGGGATATTAGAGACAGAATGGCTTAGGTAGGAATGAGGGTAGGATTATGAGGGAAACTAACATGTAGAAGAGAAGGCTAGTCAAAGAAAGGGTGTATGAAAGTCTACAACCTCACATTCCAATGAATAATAATAATAATTGGGGAGGGGGTAATGGAACATAGGAAAGAAAACAAGGAATTACTTGGAGTGAAAGAGTAGGAGCAGCAATATGAGAAATTAAGCATAACTAAGGACACATAAAACAGCTCATGGAAACTGTAAGATTAATTTCAAAATACAATTTTAAAATTGTGGAAGTGCCCTATGAGTTCTTAGTCAAGGAGGTCCTCAGAAGTTTCCCAAATAACACAGGACATTAGCATTGCCCTTGGCTACCCACCAAGGCTGCATGGCAACACCTTACTGCTGAAGACACCACACACTATCTTCGGAACGTAGAAAAATCAACCTCACTCTAATGAAGAAACTTCCCACCTACTGGCTGGGTTTCACAGTGTCAACATGTGCTATATAGGCTGCTGGTGGAAAAAAAGGCATTGTAGTGCTTACCCAGTGCTGGATCCTGTATGTTGCAGAATGAAGGTAAGTAATCTTACTTTTCTAGCCCATCTATCACAAGCACAGATCCTGAGAATGTCTTAAGTTCTTGTGAAGAGTGCTCTAACTAGGAGAGGAAGAAAGCTTACTCCCAGGAAGCATGTCTCTGGAAGCCATTCTGTATATTATACACAGAGAGCGCAAATGAAAAGGCCAACTGGTTATTAAACTATCAAGATCATGTCAAAATAAATATGTCCTGTTATTTTAGCTTTAACACGTACATTTTTTCCATAAAGAGAGTTTACTAAGTCTGTGTGTCGGACTCTAAAAGCTTATTTTCCACATTGAAAGTGCTGCCCGTGTGAAGTTGCAATGTAAAGCTTTGGAGGACGCTGGGTATTCCATCTGCCCATCTATGTCTTCATTGATGCCACCATACAGCCAGCATCCCACAGCATGTGCTGTGGGAAAAGCTGCTATGTTATTCTTCCTGTTTCCGACACCATTTCTACCAAGAGCAGCAGCGAGGCACTCCCTCCCAGTGTCTATTTGCTTTGAGAGCATGTTGAAAGGACAGAAGGGTTATCCCTGCAAAAACAAAATAGATTCTGAGACTGAGCCAAGATCTGGGGCTTACTAAGAATCTGGATGTCAGAGGAGAAACAATGTAACGCTCTGGAAACCAACCTAACCAGCCTATAGAGATTGCTGCCTAACCCACTTCAGTCTCATTATCTATGTAGACGATTCAAGTTGTTTTATTGATGAGAAAGCCATCATAATGTTTTCAGGTTTCACTGGCACATGGGGAGATTTGAGTCAACTAACTGCACTATGCCCAGGAGCTGCATTAATGCAAATGCTGAGTGGAAGCACTAATCATAGCCTTAAAATAAAGTTAAATGTTTATAGATGATTAATATACATAAAAGGACCATGGTTTATAAATCATTAAAGAGGTGTGTGCCTGTCTGTGTCTGTGTGTGTGTGTGTGTTTATGCACCTGCCCACAGGTGCACATGAGCCAGAGGAGAGAGAGGCAAGATCAGGGGGAGGAGGAGAGGAGAGGGCAATACAGAGACAGAGACAGAGACAGAGACAGAGACAGAGACAGAGACAGAGACAGAACTAGTGTGCTATGGTGCCAGTGTCTAGAGAGGTCAGAGGAAAAGTTGCAGGAGTCTAACTCCTCCTTCCACCTTGTGGGTTCCTATCAAGCAGGCCACCAAGATCAGTCTTCATTTTTTTTTTAACTTTCTAAATATAATTAAAGTGTATAAAATTTGCCCCGAGAAGCAGATAGTAGATTAGATTTAACAGTTCAAATCTTTTCTACTAGAAAACCTGTTTCAGACAGGGGAAGTGAAATTGCACTTTATCCAAGCCAGGTGGCATTTTTAAATGATTCTTGCCTGGGCAGCCAGAGCGGTGCAAGCGAGTGGGGTTATTTGTGAGAATTACAGGTCTCTTTGTATTTGATGTTTTTCAAATGTACCATCTATGTCTCTATCTTTTCCTCTGAATTTTGTCATGTGTTGCAGCTCCATTCACAAGGATCACTCACATCCTGTGCTTGGATTTCATGCCATTTAACAACTATAATTATGCTTTTCAAGTACCTTACCGATCTTCAATAGCACTTTCTCTGGCAAGGATTTTAGCTTGCAAAACTCCCAAAAGCTCTTACAACTTTTATTTGTAAAGATGGTTGCACTTAATTTTGATGACAGTTATCTTGTGCATAACCACACCAAGAAGGTGAATCTCACTGAAGGCCTATTACAACTGATGAATCTAAATATGATGGACTCCATTCTACCATCACATCTGTAGAAATGATCTTAGGCAGGAGTTATTTAGAGTTTTAAGAGAAATAATGGGAATAACAATCTCCTGTTTTCTGGGTAATTATTTTTCTAAGTTCACGGATAGTGTGAAATCATATTTTGACTTTCTTAGAGTAGTCTTATTATTTGTATGCTCCTTTGATTTGTTAATTTGATTTGCTATTAAACGTGTCTTGGTATGGATAATAAATTATACAACCATCCTATTTATGGATTATATATTAAGATCCCATAAATTGAATGATCAAGTCACCTCATAATTTTGCTTGTCTTTCCTAATAACCACTAACACGAGGCTTCGATGGACGCATAGTACTTGTTGACTTCGTATGTGAGATATAAACACTTTATTTTAGGTCTTTCATAAATGTATAAATACTTAAGACATAGGAAAGTGGCAAAGCTGCTGAGTGTGTGTGATGTCAATACACTTTCTCACTGCACACATTACAATGCCTCCAGTGTACCCTGCTGAAGACTATTCCACATTCATGGGCTTAGGGGCAACTGGATCAATAATAATTCTTCCTCCACCCCAAATCAAGAAAAACTCCAGGTATAAGAAAAGTATGGTTGTTTGTTAAAGACAAGGGCATTTCTACTTTAATCCCTGGATTTTTTTTCCCTTTAAATGAACCTGGTAACAGCATGCCAGCTTTGAGGGGCATGGTGTCAAAGCTGGGTGTTTCTTACTTACACTCACTGAAACACTCTTTCCTTGATTTATGGCAGTAGAACTTTTAGCACATTGTATCATTTAAAAAAAAATTCTATCTTATATGTTTGAAATACAAAGAATGTAATCCACAATATTTATACTATTTATGTTTTTCCAGGCATGCAATTAATCCCTGCTAACATTTAAACATTTAAACAATTCCACCAAACATCACACACATCCATTGAACGACCCTGGCAGGCTCAGGCCTGGCAAACATGGTCCTGGCAGGCCTTGCTCTTCCCACTTCCCCCTTCCTTTGTTAGATTATATCCCTAAACGGAGCCATCAAGGTCTATTCTCTTATTTGGATACTTTCTAATGCAAGACTCATTCCTGAGGATGATTATCAAAATCAAATGACTACCAGCAGAGAAAAGCACCTCTGGCTCACCTAATTAACATGCCCAATTAAAATTAAACACTTCATCTAACACGGGTTTTCTCCTTTTCCTTTATTAACCAACATTTTCCTATGGGACATGTCTGTCTCCTCTCTATCCAGAGGCAGTCCTTTGTCCGACTGTAGGACAAATACCCCTCCTCCAACTCTCGTTCTCTTTCCCTTCTCCCACATCTTCTATCTCTTGTCTTTTGTCTCTTATTCACCGCCCTCTGTCTCTCTGGGGCAAATAAATTTCCGTTTTGCTAAGAACTTCATTTTGGGGGTCCTAAATCAATACTTCCCCTTTTGTACACGATGCACTTACTTTATGTTCCTTATGAAAGTTACTCCCAGCATTTATCACCTTAAAGGAACAAGCTAGTGTTACCTTACAGTTTTTATGAGTCAGAAATACAGGAGGCATTTTGTATTGTGGTTCTCTTGGGGTGGAGGACTCTCAGGAGGCTATAGCTGTAGGCTAGAGTAATATTCTCCAGAAGACGTAATCACTTATCTAGGATCACCTGCTGCTAAGAAGGCTTTCTCAAACTGCTGAACAGAGGAGTATTTATCTCTCTGAAAATTTGCTGGACTTTGTTCCCATAACAAGTCCTCTTCAGAGGCTGTTCAGATGTCCCCGTGAGGCCTGGGTGAGCCTTCTTTTTTATGCCTGAAGTCCAAGAAAGCTGAAGTGCCTTTTAGTATTTAATTTCAATATAACACATTAAGATATAACCATGTACAGATCTTTTGAACTATGTTGCTGAGCAAAAATATCACAATGTTTATTTATAGGATGTTCAGAACAGACAAAATTCACCTCTAGGAATATAAATTAAAGCAATGCCTTAATGTTGGGATAGAACAAAGGAGATGTTTTGGAGTGACAGGGTTTAGCACTATGAGTACATGGTAGTCAGATAAGGGTGTTTGACCATATCATTCACATGATATATATATATATATATATATTTTTATTTATTCATATATATATATATATATATATGTGTGTGTGTATATTATATATATATATATATATATATATATATATATATATATATAATTCTCTCAGAAATCACGACTCTCAGACTCAAGAGGAAGGCAATTAATCTCTATTTCTTTTATTGAATTGTTTCGAAGAATTTGTGAAGGTATTTTTAAAGATCATAACACAGGGCAGAAAAAACAGAATATGGAAATATTGAGAGTTTGAACACATTGCCATAGACATGATAAGCAAATGGAAGGGTATACTCAGATTTAAGCCCCAGTGTCATTGACATTTTGCAATGGTTTACACAGTTGATGACATCACAGCATAATTTCTAACAAGTGATCTCTCATGTAGAAATGACTCCAAAATTAACATGGAAATCCAAAGAGCTTAGATAATCAGATGACCTTAAAGAAAAAGAAACAATATTATAGACCATCTACTAGCCAATTTCAAGGCCATGAAGCTGTAATCAAGCAAGATGGTATGAGCATAAACAGAGATAAGTGATTCACTGCAACAGAAGCAAAGGCCCAGGAAGACCTGTTTACCACTTGATTTCAGTGAAACTGCCTTACAATTTTCAGGGCAAGATCCCAAACTGAAACCAGTGGGAAACAAGCTGGTATATTCATACTCTGGAATACTAGCCGATAGAAAAAGGAAGAAAATTCTTACACCTGTAAAAGCCATGTACAGATCTTTTCAACTATGTTGCTGAGCAAACACATCAGAATGTTTATTTATTGGATGTTCAGAACAGACAAAATTAACCTCTAGGAATATAAATTAAAGTAGTGCCTTAATGTTTGGTGAAGTATAGCAAGACACAGAACACAGGAGATATTTTAGAGTGACAGGGTTTAGCACTATGAGTACATGGTAGTCAGATAAGGGTGTTTGACCATGGGTAAAGATTTGGGGACCTCACTCAAAGAATGCATACGTATTCTGTATCCAAGTTACTCCTCAATAAAGAACACACAGAATAATAAAACAGTGTGTATAATAGCCAAACCCCTGGCAGTTTCTAAGGGCATCAGAACACTACAGGATCTGTATGTTAATAGATCAAAGTACCTAATTTACAAAATGGGAGACTGAAGAAAGGCAAAAGGTGTTTCAAGGGTTGAAAAAGAAAATTACACTGTCTTCCTTTGCTCTGCCACGGGATACGACACTATCACCTAACATTAAATCTGAATCATGTACAAAAGAGAACCGATGTTAATTTCTGCCTGGCATAGCAGGAAGATAGCAAAGGTTAGATGCTGTGTGTGTGTAGAATGACCAGAAATGGAGAGGGGTGAGCAGGAGGTAGCTCTGCTGCCAGGACAGAAGCCTGGAGAAACTGAAAATGCAGGCGAAAGGATGAGCAACTTCTACCCAAATAATAGTAATAACATAAGTTGTCTATCAATCTATCTATCTATCTATCTATCTATCTATCTATCTATCTATCTATCTATCTATCTATCTATCTATGCTAAAAGTGTACCTTTATATGAGTATATGTGTTTTTCATGTAAGTTGAAAGATCATAGCTTCTAGCCATCTCTAATGAAGGGCTCATGCAAACGAAAGTTCAGGAGTATTAATGCTGCCTATTATATTTTTATGTGAATATATTCTGCAATGTGGTTTTTGAATTTCCATTTTTACTATTTCAATGTTTCTTATTTTGTTAGGCGGCCTCATTGTAGCTGTCCATTTTGCACCTTTTATCGTTTCATTTATGGATTCTAGAATAAGCATGTTCTATTTTTCCAAAAGGTTTGGAGAATATCTATGTTCATAATTTTCCATTTAAAAAATTTAGGATGAGATGAAAATTATTTGAAAATAGATGTGGAACCTGCCTCAGTAAATTTTAACTAGTTTTCTATTTAGTATTTGTAGAATAATTTACCAAATGTGTCATTTTATTTTTTATTTTTTTTATTTTTTTCGAGACAGGGTTTCTCTGTGTAGCCCTGGCTGCCCTGGAACTCACTCTGTAGACCAGGCTGGCCTCGAACTCAGAAATCCGCCTGTCTCTGTCTCCCAAGTGCTGGGATTAAAGGCGTGTGCCACCACGCCTGGCTAAATGTGTCATTTTATACTGTGCCATTAGGATCTGCCATGCTGTCTTCCTTATTAGAATATTAATGACTTTGTCACTCATATGAGCTAACTCATATTTTTCTTACCAGTGTCCTTCCTGAGTGTTATTGAACTTTTTCCCATATAGCTTGAGTGATGCAATGAAATATTCTCAAAGTAAGCAAGAATGTCTTATCTTTCTAAAATGAAATGAATACATATTAATAATATTGACCAGTGTGTTTCCTTGTGACATTTTTAAACACTGAAACAATGTATTTTGAAAACAATAACCCTGCGGTTGTTCCCCCCTCCACCTACCCCACTTCTGCAGGATCCTCCTTTTGCAAATAATCTTCTCCCATTTCTCTCTTATTAAAAAAAGTCTGGATTCTGTATATGAGAGAAAACATGATATTTATCTCCAAGTCCAGCTCATAATTATGAATACAATTCCCTCTATTTTTATTCACTTTCAGGAAAATGATTTAAATTTGTTCTTCTCTGTGGGATAATACTCCCATCCATGTACAAATGCACACACACACTTGCACACGTACACACACAGACACACACACACATACTTGTATTGTATCTCATTTTATTTATTCACTCTCCTATTGGTAGGCATCTAATCTAATTCTGTAATATGGCTATTTTGAGTAATTTTTCCATAAACATGAATATAAAAATATTTCTATAATGCTGATTTTGACTTTTCCACATATAACCAGGGCTATGATAGTGGGTCTTTATAAATTGTTTTGAGGAATCTTGATACTGATAGCTAAAGCAGTTAGATTATTTTATATCCCCTCCATAATACATAAGGGCTCTTTCTTCATGTCTTCTTGACAACATTTGGTCTTTATTTGAAGTATGTCAATTGTTTAATATTTACTTTATTTTAAACTACTCACTGAATATATTTTGTGCCAGTATATAAGTATATTGGGTACATTCCTCCCCATAACCTTTACCTTACTTATTCTTGTGTCTGTCCCTCTTGTTCATCCTTTGTCCCCCAAAACAGTTTCATTTAACTTTTGCATCATATATGCTTTCATTATTTAATTTGTAACTGTATTGAATTTAGGAACCACAAATGAGAAACAAACAAACAAACAAAGCATGGTATTTGCTTTTCTGAATCTGGCCTAATTTGTTCATATGATTATCTTTAGTTGCTTCAGTTTCCTGAAAATGATGTAACTAGTTCATCTTTATGGATGAAAGCAGTTCCAATTGTGACCAAAATTTCCCCATTCATTCCTCTGTCTTGGACACCTAGACTAGTGGTCATTGATGTGCATGTACCACTGTGGTACTCTGAGTTGGAGTGATCAAATATCCAAGCATGTTACAGTGCCATCATATGTTGCATGCTTTTACATTTTTGGAAGAAACTTCATACAGATCTCTATAATAGAGTGTGCTATATTTTGGCAAGTGGTGTGGTGTATAATGCTTCCTTTTGTTTACATCTTTTAATTTGTTTCCTCAATCTCTGTCATTCTGTCTGACATAAGAAGGAATTTGAATTTTGTTTTACTTTGCAATTCTGATGACTAGGGTGGGTGAGCAGTATTGATTTGTATAACCGTATATTTCATCTCACTAGTAGTGTAATGTTCCCTGAAAAAAGCAAACCAGAGACTTGTAGGCCTAGGTGGGATCCCAAGATGGGAAACAAGTCAGCCTCTAGAAGAACTCTACCTGGGAACACAAGCAGGCCTCCTGTGAGCTTGAAATAAACAACACTCTTGTGGGGCCACTAGGACTTGCCATGGAGAGGAGCAAGCCTGACATAACCACCAGTCTAGCATTTCATAGGCCTAGAATGAGGGGCAGACAATGCCCAGGATGACCTCTGTCCTGGAGTCATAATGCATGAGCATGCCATAGCACTCCTGAGACCATAAGACAACCCCAGACACTTAGGTGCCCCAGGAGCCAGGAAGAGAAGCAAGTAAGTGGCAGAGAAATGGAAGAGAAGAGAAACAGAAGGATGTGGGCACAATGAAGAAAGGCAGACCTGTAGACTCAAGGGTAGTGAGGGACAGACTGATGTGAGTAGCTGATGATGCCATCTGGGACCATGGTGGGGTCCTGGCATGTGCTGCCACAGCAGGCCATGTCTGGGTCTATGGCCCTGCAGCAGGGGTCTGTTTCCACAAAAGGCCAGGCAGATGTCCCTGATCTGGGCATCTGTCTGGGAACATGTTGGTATCTGAGGACTGTGCAGAACTGGCCTCACCCTTTACCTAGTGTCCAGGGGAAGCTGGCTCTGGGGGAGTGAGAGCAAGAGAGTTGATCCTAACCCTATCCGGCTGCATTGCTTAAGAGAGTGGGTGTGCACATTTCGATAGTTGTGGTTGAGTCAGCATCAAGGACATGAGCATTGAAGAGTTAGCTCTACCGGTCATGTCTCATCTCTCATGTGGTGTCATGGATGAGGGAGATATCCCCTTTCCTCCTCATCCATCGTCACCTGTTACAGGTGGAAGGCTTGGCCCTGGGGTCATCAACCAAGGACAATTGGCCTACCCTCTCCCTAGTTGCAGCACTCAGAAGTGCTTTCCCTGTACCTTGCCTGGGCAGCACAGTAGAGCTGACCCTGGTGTCAGGGACACCAGTGTGCCAGCCCCAAGGTATGAGCATGGGGGAGCTGGTCCTGCCACTTGTATGCTGTGCAGTGACATGGATAAGGGGAAATGCACCCCCTCTAACCCCTTGCCACCTACAGCAGGCAGGAGGGCTGGTCCCAAAATTATCAGAGTGAAATGTTTGGTCCTCTTACCTACTGCAGCACGTTTGAGAGCAGGCCCTGTCCCTCTCCTGAGGAGTGGGCTTTGGGTGTGTGTCAGGGTGCCAGTTAGCTGGCCTCTGAGGGCATGAGAGCAGGAGAGCTGGTGCGTTGATCAGCTCAGATATCTCTCAGACCCAGATTCAGGGCTTTGAGTTGGCTCACTCCAACATCTACCCCATAGATGAACCAGGAGTGCATGAAGGGGACAACCTTATAGATCTAAAACTACAGACTCTCCATGACACAGGTTAACAAGAGGCTATCTAAGAGGACTCCCAGTGAGCTTCTCGTATTGATAAAGTAGCAGAAGGCAGAGGCCTTGTACCAGACCAGCCAGTCATTGCAACGAACATTTGCAAACAAAGAAGTGTGGGTAAAGGATGCACTGTGGGACACACTAGAGTTTCCACAACCAGATTTTTTTTCTCTGTTGAGGGGAGGTTGCAAGGGATAAGAGTGGGTATGAGGAGAGGGAGAGATGAGTGGGATTGGGGTACATGATGTGACATTCTTGAAGAACTGTTAAAAAGTAAACCCCACCCCTCCCTCTCAAAAACTGGAAATGGAAAGAGAGAAGAAAAAGAGAGAAGAAATATGGAAGCAGAAAAGTGGACAGAGCTTGCCCGCTAAGCTGGCATTGTGTTTGAGCATGGAAGCAGCAAAAGTGGAGCAAAGTCAGCCAGATAAGGATCTAGGATCTGAATGCAGTTTCGTGCTCAATAGTTTTGGCCTCCTCTCTAGGCATTTCTTCCAAGCTTCCCAGAAGCCAGTCACACCATTGGATAGCCTTTTGTGAGATTGGGTTGCAAATGTTGATAGTATCTTCAAAGATCAGATTGGAAACACTGGTGGATCATAGAGGATGGTCTTACATCGAGTAGTTCTTCAGGGGTTGCCTTCCAAATGCTGTTCTCATCTCTTGGGGGGTCCCTAGCAAGGTCAGATTGTAGGTTGTCTTAGTTATGGTTTCTATTGCTGTGAAGAGATTATGGCAAATATGTGATTATGGCAAATATTATACGAGAAGTATTTAATTAGGAATGGCTTGCGGTTTCAGAGGTTTAGTCCATTAGCATCATGGGTACATGGTGCACCCAGGTAGATGTAGAGAAGAAACAAAGAGGTCTACATCTTGATTCACAGACAATAGAAGTGACCACACTAGGCCTAGTTTGACCATCTGAGACCTCAAAGTCCACCTCCACAGTAACACCTTCAAAAATGCCAGCCCCTACTCCAACAAGGCCACACATTCTCATAGTGTCATGCTTATAGGGCAAGCATTCAAACGTGAATTTGTGGGGATCATACCTACTCAAACCACAGCACAGGTGGTGATCTGGTCTTCACAGGTTTGTCTGTGATTACTGACTTGGCTCGTTAGCAATTCTGTTTGATGTATGGCACATTGTTTGGAGTCTGAATATTTTCTCCTGCAGGCATTGGCTTCCATTGTGTTTTTTACCTCAGTTAGCACTGTGCAGTTTTGATGCACATTTTTCCCTCACAGTCTCAAAATCTTGTGGTGAGGCTGCAATGACTAGTCCTCTGAAACTGATTCTGAATGTGCCCGCTGTGTGGTTTATGAACAGTCTCCAGTAGTCAAGCCAAGAAGTACATTTCATTTAATATTTCTCATATGCTGTATTTTAATCCTGCCTTTCCTCTTTCCAAAGTCCCCCTAGATCCTTTCTCCCTCCTTATCCGACCAACCTCATGTTCTTCCCACCTCTTCTCAAATAGAAAGCAAAAACAAAGAAATATTGAAAATCAAAACAAAAAGCTGCCAAAACCAACCAACTAAACAACAACCCTCCCCCCAAAGCCCATAAAACCCCCAACGAGTCCGTTTCATGTTGATCAACTACGCCTGGATTTGGTGACTGTCTGGGAGTGTACAGTGATTTATGTACTGACATCCTGTTGCAGAACAGTTTTTTTCCTTTTTCAGCACATATCTTTTGCAAAGTGCTTCATGATTATGGGTGCTACTTTGTGTCTGTTTCCCTTTTTCCATCTAGTTTGAGCCTGTGCAGGTCTCGGGAGAATTGCCGTAGTCTCCGAGTTCATATGTGCATCAGTCTTACGTCTAGAAAAATACTGCTTCCTTGGAGTCATCCATCAACTGTGACTCATCTTTCAGCTTCCTCTTCATCATAGATCCCTGAGCCTTGAGGAGACAGGGCTTCAAGAAGACATTCTATTTAGGATGAGTGCTCCAGAGTCTCTTATTCTCTGTGTACTGTTTCCACACAGAGACACTGTTGGAGCTAATCCCCATCTACTTCAAGAAGCTTCTCTGACAAAGGTTCAGTGATGTCTTCTATGGGTAGCACTGTGCAATCAGGAGTCATTTCATTGCCATGCCTCTTTAGAATAACAGTACTGTTTTCCATGAAGTGTTATTTTAAAGGTGGAATCCTGGTGCTGTTTTGCTACCGCAAGGAGAGGGTTTACATGGTGTTTCTCCTCCCTCTTCTGTAGCCATGTGTAAGTTTTCCCCTGCCATCCCTGCACTTTTCCTTGCTCTTTAAAATCTCTGATCCTGAATATGTAGGGAGGTGACCTGAGGCGTCTGTTGTGTTAGTGGGATGGAGAGTACCTCTGTGGCAGTCTCTCCATGATGTTCTCTGAGCTTCCTTTACTGCTTCATACTCTTCCCTGTTTTACCTTGCTGTTAGCACTGGAGATATTCATGTATCACTCAGTTTTTATTTGAGGTGAGTGGTAAAGATCAATGGTTTTTTTTTTTTTTTTTTGAGTGTGCAAACCCGGTTTTCTGAGTGACTATTTTTTCTCTAATTAATTTTTTTGCATTGTTGTCAAAAATTAGGTGTTTGTGGCTTTCTAAATTCAATTTTAAGTACTCAATTATAGTTTTTTAAAGTAATAATTATGTAATTAGTTATGTTAACCTAGGGGCTTTGTTTTAAAAGTGCACCTCAGGATAATTCAGAATAGGGAAGCAAATCCTTGTAAACAAATCACAGACACTCCTGTTGGCACCAATTATATATTATCATTGTTAGCCAAAATTTTTATACTCAACAAATACTCTGTCCAAAGAATTGATGTATTCTTTAGATAGCAGACATCATCTGCACTGTTGGAGCCTAACCTAAGAAGCGAACCTATGAGAGAATGGCTCTTGGGTCTTAGTTAGGTAATGCCCATACTACCATTTGGTGGCACACAAATGATTGATCTCCAACAGATTGTGACTATGGATCTGTAAAGCAAACTGAAGACTGCCTTAATTTGCTAAATTTGAGACTCTGAAATTAGTCTTGTGAAGAACTATCCAGATCGAGAAAGGGCAAATTAACCAATACTCTTGATTCTTACCGTGAAGACTTATCTTGGCCCCCAGGGAGTACACGTTGGGGTGTGTGGACCAGCTTTTGCAGTGTATTCTATGATTTATGCCAACCTCGGAAGACTGAAGTTTCATTGCTTAAGGAAGTCCATCTCCCTTCAGGATTTTACTGTGTCTTTCTCATTGTAGCTGGGCATTCAACCTTGCTAAGTTTTCAGCCCTGGCTGCCAGAGTCACTGGCCCCAGATTATAACATAGTACGCTTAAACTCACTTTACTGTAAGGGAAAGCTGAAACCCAGAATGATTAAATGACTTGGCTAAGGTTAAAAAATAGGTCATCTCAAATGTGACATACAAACCAATTCTTTTGATCATATCTCACAGGCTTCATTCCGTGTGACTGCACTATCTCCACGAATCTGATTTAATCCTGCCTTTCTTCTTCATATTCTCTAGCAGGATTGGGCCATCAATCAGTTTTCAGTGACAAGAATGCCATTTATTCTTATGTGGAGTACTGCCTTCTACTTTAATATGTCTTACGGTTTTGTTTTTTTGTTTTTTTGTTTTTTGCCACTGATTCTATTTTTTTTTTTCCTGTAGTGAATTCTCAGTTTTATATAAATCTGTCCTCAAAGTCTTTCTACTTTAATTTTATATACTTGGTATTTTATCTGGAGTTATTATGACATTTTATTTCTCATTCATACTGAATTTCAGGAGATAAAGTGAGAGGTTAGCAATTAAGAGTACCTGCTCTTGCAGAGGACTTGGGTTCAATTCCCACCACCCATGCATTGTCCATAATCCCAGTTCAAAGGGTTCTGATCTCTTTTCTCACCTCTGTGGACACCAGGCATGCATGAGGTACACAGACATACATGCATATAAGATACACACATAAAATTAAATAAACATGAAATCATAAAATGCATTTCATAATTATGTATGTCTCTTTCTATTAGCACTAATTTCTAACTTCTACAAATTGCATTAAATAGCTTCAGTTACTCCTGTCCATCCTGTATACCACAGAACTGGCTTTGTTTGTATGTTGTTTTATATCTTTTTAAATTTTATTACATATTTTCTTTATTTACATTTCAAATGTTATCCCCTTTTCTTGATATCCCTCCAAAAATTTCCTATCCCATCCTGCCTCCCCCTGCTCACCAACCCACCCTCTCCTGCTTCCCTGGCCTGGCATTCCCCTACACTGGGGCATTGAGGCTACTCAGGACCAATTATTTTTGATGTGTGTATATTAGTGGGTTTGCATATAGCACACACATGGACAGAGGTCAGCAGACACCTGGCACACTTCGTGTCTGCTCTTACACAGTGTGGATCCCTAGATTCCAACTCAGGTTGTCAGGTTTGGCATCAGGAATTTTTATCTACTGACTGATCTTTCCAGCCTCAAACTGCCTTTAAAAACAATTTATTGCTTTGGATTTTTTCCTGAAAAGCCTAAGATTGTGAATAGTAAAGGGTAACTAGAAAACCCGGTAAGATGGTTCAGTTGGTAAAGGTGCTTGATGCTTACAGAGTGGGAAAAAAAAGCCCAGCAAAAAACAAAAACAAAAACAAAAACAAAAAACATAAAAACATAAAAACAACACAAACAAACAAACAAACAAACAAAAAACAAAACGAGTATGATTCTTGGTTGCCATACAGTAGAAGGAGAAAACTGAATGTGTTGAGGTATTCTTTGATCCCTGCACACACACACACACACACACACACACACACACACACACACAAATAATGTATTTTTTAAAAAGAGATTTAAAAGTATTTCCATACTCATTTCTGACGATGTCTGTGACAGAAACCAGCAATGACGAGAAGTGAAATGTGAAAGCTCTTCCTTCAGGAATTAGACATGGCCTGGAGTGTGTACTGGTAGATGAGAAGTATTCAAGAAGCAATCAAGAGGAAGCCATGGGAAATGGAACAGCTCTACATCACTTCTAGAATCCTTCCCAACATAAGCACCAGGCATAAGAATATTGCTAACCAGTATCTCCAGAGCTCCCTGGGACTAAACCACCAACCAAAGAAAACACAAGGTGGGACTCACGGCTTTAGCTGCAAATGTAGCAGAGAATGGACTAGTTGGTCATCAATGGGAGGAGAGGCCCTTGGTCCTGTGAAGGTTCTATGACCCAGTATAGGGGAATGCCATGGCCAGGAAGTGGGAGTGGGTGGGTTGGTGAGCAGGGGGGAGGGGAGAGGGGATAGGGGGTTATCAGATGGGGAAACTAGGAAAGGGGATATATTTGAAATGTAAATTAAGAAAATATCTAATTAAAAAAAGAATATTGCATCCCAACAGACAGCCTCTTTCTTCTGCTGTGTCTTTTCCAGAGCCCAGTATGTACCTTGAAGAGCATGCACTTAGCACTGCTGATATATATATTCTGGAACTGGAAAGCACAAAACCACTGTGGATAAAGGAAAGGAGAGACATGGACATGGAATGCTAAGCTTCACTTTGTGAAGTATGGGTGCTACACAATTATGGGGAATAGGTGCATTAGGAGCTCTACTTTGTGTTGTATGGGCTCTACAGGATTGTAGGGGACAGGTGCATTAGGAACCCCAGAATATATCTTCCTAGCATGCCAGAGTTTATGATAGCAGGCTTAGAAGGAAACTAATCACAGGTCAACAATATCACACTGGAAGGAGCCCCATGGATACTGGGAACCGGATTCTTGAAAATAGTATTTTGTCATGTTATATATTTAAACAGTACATTGTGGGGACAAGCTATGCCAAGATGGTATGTCTGGACAATACAAAGGGGCAGGACATCTTTATGCTTGATAAGAATTGAACAGAAAAAACCAACAGAGAGATTCTAGAAAAGGTGTGGTAAAGCAGGGGAAAGAGAAATATTGTCTTGAAGATGCAAAAGAAGAGTAAATCTCAGGAACAGGTTTAAACCGGAATGGATAGAAAGCAACCTTGATGCAAGCAGCTATGCTGAATGGAAAAGGATGATATGAAATTTCATTGGGAAAACACATTGGGAAAACAATGAGAATAAATTATTATGTGGGTTGATGAGACAAGAAACTCCAAGGAATGTAAAATGCAAAGGCGGTGGGATAGGAAAAGGTAGAAACGCCAATGTGACAATTAGATTCAAGTGTATTACATTCATCATTTCCTTGTAGGATGGACTTGAGAGAATATCCCGAGGGGAGAGGGAAGACAAACAAACTAGAGAGACAGTAAATTCAATAAGGAGACCACACAGTTGATTATTTTTTGCTACCCGAGTAATCAATAATATAAATATGTGCATAAATTTACATAATTACAGATTTCCCTCTTCAACAAACAACTGAAGAAGTAGAAGCAATTTTTGTGGCTTCATCAGAAATCATAAAAATGATAGCCATCCTCCAAGATCTTGGAGACTTTGAGGGTGCCAAAAGTTGCTTCATTCAGCCAAATATTTCAAAAGGCATAAATGAGAAGTTGGACCATTCCCCTGGGATAGTCATGAGAGACTGGAGTAACGCCTGTAATGGTTCTGGGCTGGATCCGTGCGTAGTCTTTACTGACAGCCTCTCATCAGTAGCTTGTAAGGTTCCAAGCATTGCTTGAGTCTATGCCTAGTGTTAAAAGTGGACAGCTGCCTCACTGAAACACACAGACCCAGTGCCATAGTTGTGTGAATGTATAGGTGTATGTAGGATTCTTAGAGAATATAGAATGGACTTGGTATTATTGGTGTTTACCCCATCCACTATCCCCTGTCTCAGCAGATCCTCTGGATCCACCCACCAAGTGTTTCTAGAAAGCGCCCCCTGCTGGCCATTCCCCCACTGCTACCACTCTGAGTGGGACTTTCCTATCTTTGGCTGCTCATTGAAACAGTCTTTGACTAATTTGAATCTAGTGTTCCTCTCCGTTTGATTATACTAAATTAGGATTCTTTTGAATTTTCCAGCTTGACTCATTCGCCGAGAGTACTTATTGTTGCATTTTGAATGAGAAATGTCTTCCATACACTTGTGTATTTGAACACTTGGTCCCCAGTTAATGGTACTGTTTGAGGAGGATATGGACCCTTTGGGGGTAGAGGGACATTGCAGGACACTAGGGGTGGGTATTTAGGTTTTATAGTCCCACCCACTTCCCCCTCTCTCCCTCTCCTTCCCTCCCTCCTTTCCTCTCACCCCTATCTTTGCTTCCTATGTGCAGATGAATTTTGCTCCTTCTACTTCCCGATGGCCAGACCTTACAAACCCATTGCCATGCTTCGCCAGGACGCTCTCCTCTCTGGAACCATGCCTCCTCATGTGGCGCACTGCCTCTGCCTGCCACAATTCTCTGCTTTGTTTTTGCTTGTAAGTGAATCATGGAGCCAAAAATAAGGGGAAAGGTTATTTTTCCTCTTTATATTCATGCAGTTCATATAATACATACATGTATTTTCTGTTTATACACAACAGATCGGCCACATATTTAGCTCTGTAAGTAAATGCACAAATCTGTAGTCCCAGCAGAGACAACTTTTTTCACGATCTTTCTGGATTCTAATCAGAGTGTTGGATGAGGCTGCAATGCCATTGGAGGCACCAGGATTCCACCCAACTGTGCTGGCTCTTGGCTGTGAGAATGAGTTTCCCTTTGGCAACTGCTGCCTGTTGGGTATCATAAGTTGCTCTCAATTCACCGAGACTAATTTCAGACAATAGTCATGTGACTTTCTCAAGCATGGAATCTTCTGCAGAGAACAGGAAAATAATCAGTAAAGTGAGCTAGAATTTTATAGGAAATAGCCCAACCATGAGAGAACCTAACTCTCCAATCATATCCACAGATCTTATACAAATCCAACAAAGGTATTAAAAGGACTTCACAAAGCATTTGAAGGTGAAGGGTCATTTTGGCATTCTGCCTTCCAGACCTGTGCGTGGACCGTGTGCCCGCTTTATGTGTTAGTGACCTTTTCTGGATACATCGCCTTTTCCTTTTTGCCTCTTCCCCTCCCCCCAACCCCTGCCCATCTAAAACGCTATCTCTGCAGCCTGTGGACCACATCATTGTGAGCCCCTTCGCCTGACTTAGCTGTGTATTTGTAGTCTGAGAGCTATCTTTACCTGGTTCAACATTAATCATCAAGCAGCCCGTCCTGGCTTAGCTCAGGCCACATGTTACAGCACTGGCCCAATCTAAGGAAGGCTAAGTTTCCACATCACAGAAAGAGAAAGAAAAGAGAAAGAAAGAAAAGAGAGCCTGGCAGTGGTGGCGCACACCTTTAATCCCAGCATTTGGGAGGCAGAGGCAGGCAGATTTCTGAGTTCAAGGCCAGCCTGGTCTACAGAGTGAGTTCCAGGACAGCCAGGGCTACACAGAGAAACCCTGTCTCAAACAAACAAACAAACAAACAAACAATCACAAAAAAAGAAAGAAAAGAAAAAAGAAAGAGAAACAGGCAGACTTAGGAGGTATTTCTAGTTGATTTGAGATTTTGTTTCTTTGTGTAGGCAGGCAGACAGGCAGGCAACCATACTTGTTTGGTTTGGTTTAGTTTGGTTTGGTTTGGTTTGATTTTCAGGAAGTGTAGCCTGGGTTATACACAAGCTCAGGCACAAGAAATAAATAAGTAAGGATCTCTGAAACACAAATTTGGGGTAAGAGCTAGCTTGGCTATGGAGACACACACACACACACACACACACACACACACACACACACACAAATAAAATCACATCATCAAGCATCCTGGCCAGAAGTGGTGTGTGTGTGTGTGTGTGTGTGTGTGTGTGTGTGTGTGTGTGTCTGCCCGACCACATTGTGCTGAACTCAGTCACTGCACACACAACAGGGCCTAAGGGCCCCTGTTTCTTTGCACCTTTGTCCTTGGGGCCTCTATGATGCTTGTTTAGTTTACGTTTCTCTAATCACCAATGATGTTAAACAAGCACTTTTTTTGTGTACCAGGTAGCCATTTTATGTGTGTTTTTAAAAATGGGGCCATTTAATTTCCTATTGCATTATACTGTTTAACCTTTAAAAAATACATTTAGCAAAAGCTTATTCTTCTTCTCTGTATTAACTTGTGGAAAAATGTCATTTTAGGGGCTGGCAAGAAGGTTCAACCAGTGAAACTGTTTGTCCTGGAAGCCTGAAGACATGGCACCTGGGACTCAGACAAGAAAGCTGGATGCAGCTGCAGACATCTGTGGTCCCAACACCCTGAAGAGGGATGGGGCAGAGTCAGGGATGCAGCGGCAGACATCTGTGATCCCAACACCCTGAAGAGGGATGGGGCAGAGTCAGGGATGCAACTGCAGACATCTGTGGGCCCAACACCCTGAAGAGGGATGGGGCAGAGTCAGGGATGCAGCTGCAGACATCTGTGGTTCCAACACCCTGAAGAGGGATGGGGCAGAGTCAGGGTTGCAGCAGCAGACATCTGTGGTCCCAACACCCTGTAGTGGGATGGGGCAGAGGCGGGGAAACAGGTGGTAAGTCCTGCATGAAGCATGGATCAGAAACAGGAATGGTCGTTTTCAGGGTTTTGTTTTTGTTTTTGTTTTTGTTTTTGTTTTTCTTTAGTGTATGTGTGTGATATGTGATTGTGCTGAAGAGGTCAGCCCAGGACCTTTGGAAAATTCCACCAGACCCATTTCCCCTCCTGGAAGAGAGAGGACATGGAGCATGTAGGAACCCCTCCCCTCCGGAAGGGAGAGGCTGATTACATTCCTCAGACCACAGGGTGAGCCCACATTGGCCACCCACAGATAAGGGAACCCCTTGCTACCTCATTCTCTAAGGACCAATCAGTTTAAAAGTCACACTGTTCTGCCAACCACATTGTGCCTAGTAGCTGTTACTCTACTGTACCCCTGAAAACTGTATAAAAACTGGCCAAACGGGCTGCCTGGGGTTGCCACCTCTCTTTTGGGTGCAGGACAACCCCAGCATGCTAGAACAATAAATTCCTCTTGCTTTTGCATTGATCCCTCACTCCATGTTATTCACTGGGGGGTCCCTGGCAGCTAAGCCTCATCAGAGTCTTACAGATGTGTATGTGTGTCTCTGTGTGTATGTATGTGTGTATATGTATAAATGTGTATGTATATGTCTCTCTCTGTGTACATACATGTATCTCTGTGTGTAGTTGTGTCTGTGTGTATGTGTGTTTGTGTCTCTGTGTGTTTGTGTGTATGTATAAATGTGTATGTATGTGTCTCTGTGCGTGTGGTTGTGTGTGGCTATCTATGTGTGTGTGTCTACATACATGTGTGTGTATGGTTGAGTCTGTGCAGGTGTCTGTGTGTGTCTATGTGTGTGTCTGTGTGTGTCCTCTTGTGTATGTCATCTGTATGTGTATAGATCTATGTATGTGTGTGTGTTTGAGTGTATGCATGTGTGTGTTTGTGTATATATGTATGTATGTGTGTATGTGTATTTGTGTGTTTGTGTGCATATGTGTGTGACTGTGTGTGTTAAGGTGCACAGGAGCCATAGTACTTATGTGGGAGCTACAGACAGCCTTCAGAGGGGTGAATTTTCTCTTTCTACCTTGTAGACTCCAAGGGTCAAACTCAGATTGTGGGGCTTGGTGACACTGGCCTTTACCCACTGACCTGTATCACTGGCCCCCAAATAAACAAATTGTTTTAAAATGTCAGCTTAAAACCCCATTGTTCTTTTATTGTAGACATCATATCACACGTTTTAACCTTTGATTTTCCTGTAGCGAGACGGCCCTCTGCCTGGTTATTGCTCACTTTGAGTTATCTGTGCTCTGGTTACTTTTGTCTTCCCCACAACCTCTACTTGTTCTTGTTCTCAAGTGTGTGAGTGAGAGTTGTGTGAATGTGTGAATGTGTGTGTGCGTGCCCGTGTGTGTGTGTGTGTGTGTGTGTGTGTGTGTATGTCATACCTTGGTCAAGGCACTATACTGCTATGAACACTGTCAAGCATGCACAGAATACGGGGTGATTATAATGAGGACATCTCTGGTCTTTAGTCCTCTCGCCTAATGATCACCAGCCTTTTGTTTCCATCATTTCTTTCTGTGTGCTTTATACAGTGTGAGATTTAGGGTATATCCTGAAACTGTGCACTTTCTTCTCTCATGAGGAAGAATCTGAGTTGTTATCTCTTTAAGTAGAGATTTTTCGTTGTCTTTCCCTATTCTCTTCTGAGATAGCTATTGGACGATGATCTCTTCAGCTGTGGACCCATTTCCTGTCACTTCCAGTCTCACCTTCTCTCCTCAGCTGTTTCTGATACTGAGTTTCTACTTGTATTACAGGTCTAGTCTAGCAGTTCTGTTTTTCTCCCTCTCTCCCTGCCTCATTCTCCCCTCTTACCTTCTCTTCACTGTTGTTATTTTCAGTGCTTAGCATTTAAACCAGGGCTTCATGCATGCAAGGCAGGGGACCTGCCGTAGAGGTGGGGTTTCAACCACTATTTTCCCACCTTTTAAACAGGTAAGCTGATCGCTGATAGAGTTACACAAAGCAAGGTTGTGTTCCCTGGAATTAGATTACAGCACCATGGTTAATTCTGTGTGAGTTCAGGCATATTCCTTTACTTCTCAAAGCCTTGATTTCCCTATCCACAAAGCTATTATCACTTGCTTTAGGTAGGATTCAGTGAGCAAATCCATAGAGATGGTTTTAGGAAGGAGCCAGACACAAAGAAAGCATTGTGGAGATGTTGACAACGTAAAATATTTTCGTGTATTAGTCACCAATCTTGCCATGGGAACGAGATATTAGACAGAAGCAAGTCGGAACAAATTCTGTTTATTGTATCTCACAGATGCATGGGACTGGCTTAGTCCAGAGTGGCAGGTGGTGGTGGATGACCTGGTATGTATTGGCAGGTTAATAAACAGAGGCTTGAGCAAGACCAGGGTCTAGATCTAAACCTCCAGCCCTAGACTTAGTACAGGCCATCTGCCAGAGATGCCCTGTGCTGGAAGAGTTCCACAGCCTCTCAAAACTGCCAGCACCTGTGGATCAAGCACTCAAGCACATGAGCCCAGGGGAGTCTTTCACATGGTGTTCGAGTATAAAGAACAGACACTTCTGTATAGTGATTAGAGCATCTAAACAGTTGAGATCTGGAATTCTACAGATTTAGTTCTTATGCTTTACATTGTCATTATTGTTCTCCATTGTGTGTCGGAATCCTGTAGCTTTCCAGGCAGATGTTAGTCTTTAACAACACTGAGACCCCTACTGTGCCTTGGATCCACTGGATTCTCTGGATATATATTTCTTGTTTCAGTTTAAGCAAATATTCTTATTTAGGGACTCCATTATAATTTGAAGGGGGAGATAGCTATGAATTCTGAAGACATTATTTTCCAAATTTATGATGTTGAAAAACATTTATTTACCCTTTCCCTTTGCTATTGCAGGAAGTAGAGATTTGCTGGAAACATCTATTCTAGCTGAGGGTATGAGGATGCAGCCCATGAAGATCCCATCTTTGCACAGGAACCAGAAAGCCCTGTCTTAGAAGATGTGTGGTTCCAAGACACTATCTTTTGCTCCTTTTGGGAACATTAGAACACAGACTCTAAATTTTCTGAGTCTGCAAATGTCTAGAGGGGTAATGCTCTAGCCTAGTTCATGTTTCTGGTTTCTGATCTTATGGGGTCCAGGGAATACTTACTTTCATATGGACTGACAATGTGAAGTAAAATTTGCCACAATTTGTGAAAACTTATTATATGTGAACCACTAAATGATTGAGAGTTGAAATCTTTGCACTTGGGGTATGTGTGTATGTGTGTGTGTGTGTATGTGTGTGTGTGTGTGTGTGTGTGTGTGTGTGTGTGTGCATGTACTCACATATAATTATATTTTTCCTCATTACATTTGTGATCTTTATTACCTACTCATTCTTTAATGGCATGACCAAACATAACATGGTCATTGGAATCACTTTATAAAATATTTTAAAACTGTACCCTTTGTAAGCCCATAATTTTCAAAGTGTAGGCCACAGATCTCTGGAGTTCCCATTCAGAGGGTTTGTGTGAGAGGTCAAAATACATTTATTTTAAAAATCTTTCTTTCCCTCTCTGTCTCTCTGTCTCTGTCTGTCTGTCTGTCTCTCTTCCTTCCTTCCTTTCTCTTCCATCTTTCTTTCCCCTCCCTTCTCCTCCCTCCTGCCTCCCTTCTTTCCTTCTCTTTCCTTTCCTTTTTTCCTTCTTTCTCTCTCTTTCTCTCTTTCTCCCATTCTCTCTTTCTCTCTCTGTTTCTACTTTATTGAGACCCACATTGTGGCTCAATGCTCCTGCATCCTTTACACAACTGAGGCAGTGTCCTTCACACGAACAGAAGCCCATTTGCACGAAACACCCCTTTCCCTTCAAGTGATGATGGAAGACCTAAGTCATTTCATTTATGAAGCCCTGAGCTTCAAGTCCATACATTTTGAATACTCTGTCTGCTGACATGGGAAGCAGGTACAGAATGTTTGCGTTGTAAAGTCCCATATGGTGGCTGTCTAGAAGGAAGGACTGTGTGGCTGGGCTTTGACCACAGCCTGCATTGTTGTAAGAACACTGTGTTTTTATACTGAAAAATGACAAGCTGCAGCTATTCAAACTTGTGTATTCAGCAGCCATTCTTTCAATTTTGAACACTGTGGGCCTGTCAGTTTGGGGAACAATCCTGACAGTAAATTTCACCAAATTATAAATGAGCTATCAAGTAGAAATGTGAATTTTACAAAATTTATGTAAACTTCCTGAATGCTTAATAACTTTTTTTCTGAAGAGGTCATTGGTGATTTGAATTAGTGTGGTTTCCAAAATGTTGAACCAAAGTTTTCTGAATGAAAAATATATATTGTAATTCACAGGTACATGGGCCTTCTCCTTTTTCAAGACTGTACTGTTTGTGGTTCTTTGCGATTTTATGACCTTGGAGATGGACTTATATTTCTTCCAAAGAAAACTGTTTCAGTGACACTAATAGGAATTGCCCCAAGTTGTAGATCATGCTATTGCCATCTTAACAATATTTATGTTCACATGTCTTTATTTTTTTCAGCAAAGTTTGTGGTTGTGAATGCATGACTGTTTGACACTTTAGCTAAGATTGTTCATAATAGCTCTTGGTTTTTGATGCTTTTGTGGGGTGCGCTAATTTTTTAAGCAACATTTTTTGACTACAAGTATTTTTTTTTTTGGTGATTTGAATAGTATATACCAATATGGATTGCATTCCAATTTCAATTAAGGAGGCTACTCATGCATTGTAATAATGTACTTTACAAGAGGTTTTTGCAGGATGCTATTTTTATTCTGCTTTAGATGTCTTACTGATCACTAGGTATGTTCCATCTCAACAGAGTCTTGAAGAAAGGGTAGGCTTGAGTAGGCATAAAGGATGAATGTCTGGGGAGACTGTTAAGAGTGGAGGGAAGAGACTCTGAACCAACCAGGCGTGACGGTGTGAAGCTTCAGGAAGGATATGGCGAACTTTGAACAGCTTGAAATGGATCTGAGAGTATCCTGGCAGGAGACCAGGAGAAGGGGTTTTCCCTTCCCTGCATCCTCACCAGCACTTGGTGTTAGCTCTTTTCTTTTCTTTTTTTTATTTTCCAATTTTTTTTACTAGATATTTTCTTCATTTACATTTCTAATGTTATCCCCGAAGTCCCCTATACTCTACCCGGACTGCTCCCCTACCCAAAGGGGCCTCTCTTCCCAATGAGGGCTGACTAGACCATCTTCTGCTACATATGCAGCTAGAGACACGAGCTCTGGGGGTGCTGATTAGTTCATATTGTTGTTCCACCTATAGGGTTGCAGACCCCTTCAGCTCCGTGGGTACTTTTCTCTAGCTCCTCCATTGGGGGCCCTGTGTTCCATCCGATAGCTGACTGTGACCATCCACTTCTGTGTTTGCCAGGCACTGGCATAGCCTCACNAGAGACAGCTATATCAGGGTCCTTTCAGCAAAATCTTGCTGATGTATGCAATAGTGTCTGCATTTGGTGGCTGATTATGGGATGGACCCCTGGGTGGGGCAGTTTTTGGATGGTCTATCCTTTTGTCTCAGCTCCAAATTTTGTCTCTGTAATCCCTTCAATGGGAGTTTTGTTGCCAATTCTAAGAAGGGGCAAAATGTCCACCTTTTGGTCTTCCTTCTTCTTGAGTTTCATGTGTTTTACAAATTGTATCCTGGGTATTCTAGGTTTCAGGGCTAATATCCACTTATCAGGGAGTGCATATCATGTGAGTTCTTTTGTGATTGGGTTACCTCACTCAGGATGATACCCTTCAGATCCATCCATTTGCCGAGGAATTTCATAAATTCATTGTTTTTAATAGCTGAGTAGTATTCCATTGTGTAAATGTACCACATTTTCTGTATCCATTCCTCTGTTGAGGGACATTGCGATTCTTTCCAGCTTCTGGCTATTATAAATAAGGCTGCTGTGAACATAGTGGATCATGAATCATGTACATTCTTAAAGGAAACTTTACTAAATCCCAAAGCACACGTTGCATCTCACACAAGAATAGTAGGAAACTTCAACACCCCACTCTAAACGATGGATAGATCAGGGAAAGAAACTAATCAGAGACACAGTAAAACTAACAGAAGTTAAGGACCAAAAGGAATATATATATATATATATATATATATATATATATATAACATTTCATCCTAAAACAAAAGAATATACCTTCTTTTCAGCACCTCATTGTGCCTTCTTCAAAATTGGCCATATAATAGAACAGACCTTAACAGATACAGGAAGATTGAAATAATTCCATGCATCCTGTCAGATCTCCACAGACTAAGGCTGGTCTTCAATAGCAGCAAATACAATAGAAAGCCCACATAAACATGGAAGCTGAATAACGCCCTGCTCAATGAACACTTGTTCAAGGAAAAAATAATGAAAGAAATTAAAAACTTTTTAGAATTTAATCAAAATGAAATCACAGCATATCTAAACTTATAGGACACAATGAAAGCAGTGCTAAGAGGAAAACTCATATCTCTGGGTGCCTCTAAAAAAGAATCTGGAGAGAGCATACACAAGCAGCTATAAAGCACACCTGAAAGCTCTAGATCAAAAAGAAGCAAATACAGCCATGTGGAGAAGATGGCAGGAAATAAT
Organism: Mus pahari; assembly: GCF_900095145.1. Lineage (NCBI taxonomy): Eukaryota > Metazoa > Chordata > Mammalia > Rodentia > Muridae > Mus > Mus pahari. The sequence goes on along the minus strand of NC_034594.1, from coordinate 13,720,701 downwards.
CAAACTCAGGGCTTAAACCAACCAAGTAGAAACAAAAGGAACTATACAAAGAGTAAAACAAACAAACAAACAAACAAACAAACAAACAAAACAAAAGCCAGGAGCTGATTCTTTGAGAAAATCATCAATATATATAAACCCTTAGCCAGAGGGCACAGAGACAGTATCCAAATTAACAAAATCAGAAATAAAAATAGAGACACAACACCAGAAACCAAGGAAATTTAACAAGTTATCATATCCAACTACAAAAGCCTATACTCAACAAAACTGTAAAATCTGGATGAAATGGACAATTTTCTAGACAGATACCAAATATCTAAGTTCAAACAGGATCAGATAAACCATCTAAACAGTCCCATATCCCCTAAAGAGATAGAAGCAGTCATTAAAAGTCTCCCAACCAAAAAAAGCCCAGGACTAGATGGGTTTAGTGCAGAGTTCTATCAAATCTTCAACGAAGACCTAATACCAATACTCTTCAAACTATTCCACAAAATATAAACAGAAGGAACACTACCCAATTCACTCTATGAAGTCACAGTTACACTGTGTATTTTCCCTTGGAGATGGAATGGTTTCTGTCTAATCAGGAACCTGTCACAATTCCCTTTCATAGAGAATTTCATAAGATTTTTTTTCTACTTCTATCATGTTTAATGTTCCAAATAGATTTTAAAAACTGGTTGAGTGTATATTACTTTTAGCTTCAGAAAACATCATGTATATTTAAGAGGCATTTAATTATTATAAATTAAATTATTATTATAAATATTTAGTTGTATATTTTAAAATAAATTTTATTAATTCCTAAAGAAAAAAAACTAGTGGGTTTCAGAGTGCTCTCTTTTGCCTTGTGATTCTAGATTACATGAACTCTGGTAAAATTCCAAACTCACTTATTACATTTTTTTCTAAGAAATTTTTATAGCCATACTTTGGAATAATCTCCAAAAATGTGGTAGATCTATACTCTATAAAAATATTTTTTTCTGATATACGTATGCTCTTTGAGTTTAGTCTACTTAATTTGTTGCTGAAATCTAAATAAACTGTCATCCTGTCTTCTCTTATTAAGTCTCTATTTTGTGAAATGCACAAAGATGTCTCCTTAACACATTTTACTTCCCCCAGGCCAGCTAGTCGAATTTAGCTGTTCATAAGGTCTTGTTCTGTAGAAATTATATCCCTCCATCCCGTGGACCACACATGTTCCTAGATGCCATGAAGTCTACAGAAAAGAGTAAGGAGGGGTTCTGAAGATAGAGGGACCTCAGCCAAAATCTGGCTTTGTAAAATATGGACCTATAACTTAAAAATTTTGAGACTCATTCTTCCAATTCATAATTTTCAATTTTGTGTTGCGCCCAAAGCCAACCACACCTGAGGTAGTCAATAAACTAGCTCTTTCCTTCATTCCTTCTTTCCTCGGTTCAGTTTTTTTTTTTTTTTATCATAACTATATTTAAAATTCTTAGGGAGAACATTGACTTGTCTTACATAAGTATTCTTTGTATATTCAGCTTAGATTTTTTTTAGCATATGTTTTTAGAATAGTTGTATGGTATAAACAAAAATAGAATTTTCTTCATTAGATATGGTGAATAGAATTAGAGATGTTAGAATAACATTGAACTACCAACTAAGGTCAGAATTTTCTATTCATCACTGAATAATATCTGGTATTTGGCACATGCAGAAATATGGTTATAAATGGCATAATAATAGCATAAAATCAATGTTTGAACTAATTCTTGCTGACAAGCCTGGAGGTCCCACTTAGCTATTTCTCCAGTAGAAATATATGGTGTTGAATGATGAAGCATAATGCTTTTATTTTAATATTGCTGTCATATGGCAGAATGAATGATGCCATGCTAAGTCAGGTTCACCAGTTAGCTGAAATCAATACAAAGCCATAATTACTCAGAACTGGTAAGAAGTCAGTTTACATAAGAGAGTTACCTGAAGATCAAAGAGGTTAGCCATTTTAGGCAATAGTTAAAACATATTCATATACTTTTTGAAGAGTATTGAGTGCTGTAAACTAACATCATCTGGATGACTTGCTTCTGATGCTGCTGTCCATGTTTGAATCATGCTACCATACTACCAGTATTTGTATGTTTGGGAAGCCTTGAATTTAATATTTGAGTTGATAATGTGTTACACTGTTAAAAATTAAATTAATTTGATTTATCTTAGTCATATGACCCTAAAATAATATTTTATCTCAAAATATAAATAAAACAAAGGAAAGTTTCAAGTTAATATTTTTATATCTTAAAATCTTTCTTGATTAATCTTTGCTACAATAGAGATATCTTTTATGGAATTGTTGGAAAAAATCTTCAAAGAGAGAATAATATTTTCTTTTGTAGTATTCAATTTTAAAAATTGTAGATTATGAGAATTTTATAGAGGTTCTTTCTCCTCTGGCTTTTTCATGGCAGCCTTACAGTAGCCTAAATGTATTACAACAGATTATTTTTACTGTTGTGATCCAAGGTCACTGCAAAAAGAATTTGCATTGCTGGCATACGAGAGTTGAAGGTGCTTGCTGTCACCTTGAATAATTTTGCACATATCTCTTTTGGGGGAATAAAGGAAGAGACATAGCAATGACTTTTTATTTGTATCGGTCTACAAAAGATTAATATGGGACTATGAATCTCTTGAGAAAACCTATTTTCTAAAATGATTTCGCCTTGTTACAGCAAAGAAAAAATAGAAGTCTTCACACCACACAGTGAGTACAGATGGATACTTGGAGGAAAAGCACTTGACCCAGGCGGCAGAGCTGGAGCAAGTGCAAGGGCGAACATGAAGACAGATGAGCTTCAGCTTCATGTCTGGGAAACACACTGTCCCGAGAAGCAGTGGTGTCCAGGAGAGGTCTCTTGCATTTAAGAACTCCAATTCTTCCCTACGCTCTTATTAAGCTACCCAACTGTTTATTATTTGACTCTCTTTGCTTCATTTATAGTCAGATTTTAACAGGGAGATAATAGATTTGGTTGCTTCCCATTTAACTTCAAATCCTATGTTAGATGTCTGCCTCCCTTCTGAGCTCAGCTTACAGATGATGTCAACCATGAGCTATCCCACTACCCTGTTTCCCACAGGACACAACGTTTCACTGTGTGTGTGTGTGTGGAATGTCATTTTCTTGTTTCCAGAGTCACCACAGTGACCAAAATCTCATCACTTTGTATTTCTGTGACATTTTCCATTTGTCCTTAATCCTTTGTAAAACAGAACATAGGTGTAAGACTGAAAGCAGCATACACTGCCTTTCTAAAATCCTAGTGTTACTGTGGAACTTTTCTATCCAAAAATATGCACCAAATTCAAAGATGTGGAATGAACAGTGTATGTGCATGCACTCTTTTCAGCACATAAGCAGACCATCAACTTTATTATATTGGCATATTCACAGAGTATTATTAGTAGATGTCCAGAAGTGGAGCCTTAGCCATGCAGGTAGATGTTATGTCACTGAGAACTTTATGGCACCCGAGCACCTAAATTTTGAGACAAAATTCAACCTTTCCTGCTTTTTATGCCACCTTCCCTGTTTTTTTAATTTTATTTTATTATTTTTTAGAATTTCATCCACGAGGGTCACACTTACATCATTTGTACTCTCCCAAATGATTTCCAGACATTTCACGACTTCTTCTTTACTAACATTTGAAATAGATGATTGATAGATAGATAGATAGATAATAGATGATTGATTGACATATACATACATACATACATAGATTCTGCCAATTCCATTTAGTGTTGCTTATATGCATATGTATATGACGTATATGCATTTGATGTATATTCATGTTATGTATATATGTGTATGAATATATATACACATAGGCATACATATATGCATATGCTTGTACATGTATATGATGTATATGTATATGATGTACATAATGTATTATAAATACATATGGATATGATGCATTTGTGTATATGCACATGGTGTATAATGTATAAGTGTAATCTATAGTATATGATATATACATATGATATATGTATATATATCATATATTTGTATGATTGTATATGTATATATACACATACATATATGTATATGGTATATATGTATATGATGTATATGTATATGATGTACAGATGTACATAATGTATGTGTAAATAGATGTGAATATGATGTATATGTGTATATGCACACAATATATAATGTATATGTGTGATTTATAGTATAAGAGATATATACATATGATATATGTTTCTATGATTATATGTGTATATATATGCACATACATATTTACATATATGTATATGGTATATATCAATATGATGTATATGTAAATATAAATGATATGATCTATATTGATGTGTGTGAATGTTTATGTATATATTTATGTGTATATGATATATATGTATTTAGGGTAATCAGGGAGCTTGTCCCCAAGGAGACTGCTTAGCTTTTAACAGCCATTGGTTGCTTGTAGCCCTTCATCTTCATGATTTCAATTTCTTTATAGATGAACAGAATCCCATTACATGTATTATTTATCCATCACTTGAAGGACATTTGGGTTTTTCTATTCTCTAGCTATTATCAATAGAGCATCAGTGAACATGGCTGAGCAAGTATCTGTGGAGTAGGATGTCAAGTCCTCTGGTCATATGCCAAGACCTGGGATAGCTAGGTCACATAGGAAACCTACTTTCTGCTTCTGAAGATACTTCCTTCTGATCTCCACAGTAAAATACTTCCACAGATTTCTTAGTTTGCAGTCCTACCCAAAGTTAATGATACCCCCAAGAGTCTACCAGAAAACTCCCAGGAATGATCAATATTTTCATCAAAGTGTCAGGATACAAAATCTACTAACAAGACCAAGTAGCCATTCAATGTATTAATAACAAACACCTTAGTACTGATATCATGGACACACTCCCATTCACAATGCCCTCAAAGAGAAGAGGGTATCTAGAAATGAACCTAACAAAGAGGTAAACTATCTCTTTAGTGTAACTATTAAGTCTGAAAAAAAAAAAAAAAAAAGAGACTGAGGAAGCCACTTGGGTCCTGTGATTGTGGAATGGTAGAATTAACATTGTGACAATGGCCATCTTACTAAGAGCCCAGTATTACACATTAAGAAACCAAATAAAATAACTCTCTTCTAGTTTTCAGTTGGGGAAGTCTAGGAGATATCCACAGCATACTGTTGTTGTCCTTGGCTATCTCTCAGAAGTTGAAACTAAGACCTTATTGGTGAAAATACGATGCAGTTTGGATATAAAACTCAAGATGGGTCTAATTTAAGAACCACCTTCCTTTCATAGTACTGAAAGGTGATATGAAAGATGCCAAAGGGGTTGGGGGGCATTTATTTTATTTTATTTTATTTTATTTATTTTTCCTTTCATTTTTTTAATAGACTCCAGCTTTTATTCCCCTCCCTGTTAACCCTCCAACTGCTCCACATCCCATACCTCCTCCCCATTCCCTGTCTCCACAAGGATGTCCCCACCTCCACACCCACCCCCACCACACCAGACATCTAAACTCCCTGGGGTCTCCAATTTCCTAACTGTGATACCTATAAACTACAATGAACAGCATAGCAAGATATTCCTTAAGCTACAATAGTGACATTCATGTCTTGGCAGTCATCGATACATATTTAATTAGACTTCTGGCCTGCTTAACAAGATGGAAATCATGCCTGGTACTCTATATCTATATACTGTATACCTGTATACTAAGGACAGAGGATCTGGGGAGCTTTAGACTGTTAAGGCGAATCTACAATCACCACTTTCCTAAACCATTTATTCTAACTACATTTTAAGACTTTATCCTTATACCTACAGATAAGTATTACCCCTCATCAAAAACAGTCTTCATTTGCAATATGCAGACAGCATTAAAAAAAAACCACAACTAGTTGAAATGCAGAGAACAAATGAACACATGTCTATATCACAGCTCCTATATCTACAGCTCAGGGAACATCTCAAAAGAAGGATGGAAAGATTGTGAAAACCAGAGGAACATGAAGCCTGCTGCAAGATTGGGTCTTCTAGATATAGAAAAGCTGCACCCATGAAATCTCAAAATATGACTGCCTAATTAATACCTCAACAAATCAAGCACCAGTTGACATTCTCCTGTGGATGGGGAAACCTCATAGGACCTACCACTACATGAAGAGCTACAAGCAGTTAACAAGTTCTTAGACAGAGAAAGTTAGTCTTCCTGAGGAATGAACCACCTAACTATCATATAAATATTATCAATGGAAAGGGGACTCAGCATATTGGGATGTGTGTGTGTGTGTGTGTGTGTGTGTGTGTGTGTGTAAATATAAGTGGGGAAACTTGAGAACAGTTGGTGGGAGGAAAGGAAGGGAAGAAATAATGCAGTATTTTAAATAAAACATTGTTTTAAAGTAAAAAGTGCAAATGATCCAATATTTAAAATGGGCTATGAATTTTAATAGAGTTCTCAAGAAAAGGAAGGAAAGAAAGAAAGAAAGAAAGGAAAGAAAGGAAAGAAAGGAAAGAAAGAAAGAAGAAAGAAAGAAAGAAAGAAAGAAAGAAAGAAAGAAAGAAAGAAAGAAAGAAGGAAAGAAGGAAAGAAGGAAAGAAAAAGAGAGAAAGAAAGAAAAGAAGGAAAGAAGTCTAAGAAATATCTTTAAACTTTCAACATCATTAGCAATTAGGGAAATACTAATCAAAACTACTTTGAGATTCCATTGTACTCCACTTTGGGTGGCTGAAAGTTAAGAAAACAACTAACAACACAGGCCCCCCAAAAGAGGAGCTAGAGAAAGTACCCAAGGAGCTGAAGGGGGCTGCAACACTATAGGTGGAACAACAATATGAACTAACCAGCACCCCCCCCCCAGAGCTCATGTCTCTAGCTGCATATGTAGCAGAAGATGGTCTAGTCAGCCATCATTGGGAAGAGAGGCCCCTTTGGTCTTGCAAACTTTATAAGCCCCAGTACAGGGGAACACCAGTGCCAAGAAGGCGGAGTGGGTGGGTAGGGGAGCAGGGTGGGAAGGGTATAGTGGACTTTGGTGATAGCATTTAAAATGTAAATGAAGTAAATACCTAATAAAAATTGGGAAAAAAAAAGAGTTAGTCATTACACAGTTCATTCTGAAAGCTCATAGCCTAACAATGGGAAGAATCCCCATAGCCATCTAATCTTTGATCTGCCTTAAGGACACCTAAACTTACAGGTTATTGTACATCAGCATTAAAATGTTTACTGTAAATCATAAGCCATTCATAGCTTGGTGTGGCCTTAATTGTTACTGCATACATTTTTATTTTAAATTGTATGTTAAAATACACAACTATTCTTATTCCCTAGAAATAACGCCCTAAGAACTTAGGGACCATGGAAAGATTTTTTTCCTGCTCAAAGACATTATAACAAAACCTCTAAGAGTGTCTAACAACACGCACTTCATAGTTCCCTACAGGGTTGTTTACAATGACATTGTGCTCAGAGTTTGAAATCTCTGTCTACACTTGTTCAGGTTGGCCAGTACAAGATAGTAGACTGGTTTTCTCTGTATTTATCATTTGGTTTCAGTTAATAATTTTTTTTTGTTGTTAAAAAAAAAGAAGAAGAATGTGCATGATCTTGCATTTGGAACATAGGTGTCCAGAATTGAGAGTTCTTCTTGGTAGATTTATTTTCTTTGATGAGTATGAACTGTCCTTCCTTATATTTTTGATAACTTTTGGTTGACAGTTGATTTTATTCGATATTAGAATGGCTACTCCAGCTTGTTTCTTGGGACCATTTGCTTAGAAAATTGTTTTCCAGTCTTTTACTCTGAGATAGTGTCTGTCATTGACACTGAGGTGCATTTCCTGTATGCAGCAGAATGTTGGATCCTGTTTATGTAGCCCATATGTTAGTTTATGTATTTTTATTGGGGAATTTAGTCCACTGATGTTAAAAGATGTTAAGGAATAATGATTGTTGATTCCTGTTATTTTTATATTATTTTTATATGTGTGTGACTATCTTCTTTTGGGTTTGTTGAAAGAAGATTATTTTCTTGCTTTCACTAGGGTATAGTTTCCCTCCTTGTGTTGGCATTTTTTGTCTCTTATCCTTTGTAGGGCTGGATATATGGAAAGATATTGTGTAAATTTGATTTTGTCATGGAATGTCTTGGTTTCTCCATCTATGTAATTGAGAGTTTTGCTGGATATAGTAGCCTGGACTGGCATTTGTGTTCTCTGAGTATGAGATCTGCCCAGGATGTTTTAGCTTTCATAGTCTCTGGTAAGAAGTTTGGCATAATTCTGCTAGGTCTGCCTTTATATGTTACTCGACCTTTTTCCCTTACTGCTTTTAATATTCTTTCTTTGTTTTGTGCATTTGGTGTTTTTACTATTATGTGGCAGAAGTAATTACTTTTCTGGTCCAATCTATTTGGAGTTTTGTAGGGCTCTTTTATGTTTATGGGCATCTTTTTCTTTAGGTTAGGAACGTTTTCTTCTATAATTTTGTTGAAAATATTTACTGGCCTTTTAAGTTGGGAATCTTCACTTTCTTCTGTACCTATTATCCTTACATTTGGTCTTCTCATTGTGTCCTGGATTTCCTGGATATTTTTGGGGTAGAAGCTTTTTGCATTTTTCATTTTCTTTGGCCGTTATGCCAATGTTTTCTATGCTGTCTTCTACACCTGAGATTCTGTCTTCTATCTCTTGTATTCTGTTGGTGATGCTTGCATCTATGACTCCTGACCCTTTTCTTAGGTTTTCTATCTCCAGTGTTGTCTCCCTTTGTGACTTCTTTATTGTTTATATTTCTATTTTTAGATCCTGGTTAGTTTTGTTCAGTTCCTTCACCTGTTTGGTTGTGTTTTTTCCTATAATTTTTAAAGGGATTTTTGTGTTTTCCCTTTAAGGGCTTCTAGCTGTTTACCTGTGTTCTCCTGTATTTCTTTAAGGGAGTTATTTATGTCCTTCTTAAGTTCTCTGTCATTGTCATGAGATGTGATTTTAAATCAGAGACTTGCTTTTCTGGTGTGTTGGGATATCCAGGGCTCTCTGTGGTGAGAGAACTGGTTTCTAATGATTCCGAGAAGTCTTGATTTCTGTTGCCTATCTTTTTGCCCTTGCCTCTCACCACCTGGTTATCTCTGATTTTAGCTTGTCTTGCTGTCTCTGACTGCAAGCCTACATGTCAGTACTCCATGGAGACCAGTTCTCTCCAGGAGGAATTTGGGAGTTAAGAGCTGTAGCACAGGCTCAGCTCCAGGGTGCAGATGGAAACAGGAATCCTGTCCCTGGCTGTTCTTTGGTTCCTGAGTCCTGATGGCTCTGGTTGGGTCCCTCTTGGAACAGGAATTGAGAAGTGGTGGTCTTAACTGTGCTTAGAGGTATGTCAGGACTCCTGGGAGACCAGCTCTCTCCTGATGGTATTTGGGTATGGAGTGCTGTGTTTCAGGATCAGCTAATCGACTAGTTTTTGAAACTTCAAGCCCACCCCAGTGACATACCTCCTCTAACAAGGCCACACCTCCTAATCTTCCCAAACAATTCTACCAAGTGCAGACTTAGTATTCAAATATATGAACCTGTGGGGACCATTCTCAATCAAACCTCACCTAATCTTTTGCTTGGCACCAATAGGCTTCTTGCTTTCTGGATAGTTTAGCCAAACCAGTATAGACACCAATGAGAGTTAAAATACTGGGAACAATGTAAATACGGTGTAGTAATTACTCCATAGAAACACCAGTCTGTATCCCAGGTTCTGCATGGTTATGCTGCTGACTGGTCTTTAGCATGGGCCCTTTCTTCTTCACTTCCTTCATTCCTTCCTCAGTGGCTCCCTTTTGTAACTATCTGCTACCCAGCAGGAATCTCATTCTCCTTCAGTCTTGTCTGTTTGACTTTCTCATCAGTTCCTTTATTAAACGTTTCTCAAATGTCTCAGTTTGCACACGCCATCTGTTTTCCTCAGAGACCCTGTCTGATACTCTCAGCTACTTAAAGAAGAAAATATGCATAACAATTAGGAAAGATAAACAGATTGAGGCTAGCAAAATCCTGGCTTGAAGGGAAGGCAAACTACATTTCAATATCTCCCGTGGATCTCCTTATTTAGTAATATGGTAGGAACCAACTGAATGCAGTTAGGTGGACACAGACCGAGGAAACACAGGAGGCACTGGTGTCACACAGGGAGGGAGAAGCAGTAGCCAGTTCCAGGATCTTGCTACAGATTTTCCTCTCCATACATCTTAAACTTGCGTGTGAATCTATCAGCCATGAAAGTCACACAGTTTCCTTGGCTTTTTATTGTCCCTGGGCTTTATAATTAGCTTCTTCCTATCTCTGATCCTGAATGGGAATATGTTCCTGCGTTGGATGTAGTAACCCCTGATTGGGCAGTGGCTCAAAGGCAGAGTTCTTGTTGCTATACTCTGTAGAGGGTTTTAAACTTCCTTAACTATCAGTTCAATGTCATACTTGCATAATTAGTTTTCAGGCAAACACTAGAAGCTTAGAATGAAGATCTCTAGTTCTGGAAACTCCCAGACACTAGATATGAATATAAAAAAATAATTTATTAAGGGAAAGAAGTAAGGTATTAGTGTTCCCTGTTCATTTCCCCCTCAGCTTGCATGTAATAAGGATCTTGCAGTCAAATGTCTAAATCACGATTATATTTTTTCCATTACAGAGAAATAAAAGGATATTCCTTAAAGTTCAATTTTATTATGTTTAAATTTCTTATTATGGGATATTACTTTACAGGCAGGGAAGCTAGCCTCCTGGAAATACTTCCATTGGGTACTAATAACAAATATAAGGAATTGAATTTTGCAGCTAGACATTTGTGCTATCGCTTTCAGAATGATAGTAAGGAATTAAGCCTGTAGTATATGTGAATGTTTTTAGTTGGGCAGTGATGTATTATTGAACATAGGAACCATGAAGGTTTTTATCCCAAAGGAAGATTGGAAATAATCCCATGTAGAGCCTGGATCACTAATCTTTTATTTTATTCCCTGAAAACATAAAGTGCTGCCCTGTTTTAAATCTCCACTGAAGGAAATAGTATACTCATGAATATAACAGCAAGGGAAGCGTCTCTTGCTTTTCTGTGCACACTGCTCCTACGGCTGTTTTACTGAGACTTGAGGATTTAATGTTGGTAACCACGTTGATGGTGCCTTTCCCAACTCCAGCCCAGGCTGTTGTGCAGAGCTCTTCACCTACATACACATCCCCTGTCACATATTAAATTTAGTCCCTAGAGCTGGGCTCCTGGTCCACGGCCCAGAACCAGAAGGAATGCACCCCAGCTATTGGCGATCATTCTGCCTGCCCATCAAGCCAGCCCTATCCTCACTGGCTTCCTCGCATATTCCACGTACAGTTAGTCGGGCATCTTATTAAGGTTACTTCAAAAGCCAAGTACCTTTTCTAGCCTCTGTTGCTTTCCCTCTGATTTAAGCCGTCGTTGTCTCTTGTCCCCCAAACTGACAGTAGTGACTTACCTGTTTTGACACCTGTTCCCCTTCTACTGAGTCTGCCTACAGGAATGAAAGTAATCGTCAGAAAAGTGAGGCAGATTATGCCACCGTTCTGCTCACAGAAAAAGCCACATTCTCTGACACAAGTGTTATCTGAGTTTCTCTGAGCTCTTGAAACTCTGCCTTGCACTGATCCATCTGACAATCCGAACTTTCCCTCAGCTGCTGCTGCCATTGTGCTCCACCCTCTCCTTACCTACAGTTTGGTGTTTTTTTTTTCACTAGAATAACCACTACATTAAAATAAATGTTCGATTTATTTCCATTCCAGATGGTTACCCCTCTGTGGTCCTCCTCCAAGAGATCTTCACTCCATCCTTCCTCCTCTTTGCCTCTGAGAGGGTGTTCCTCATGCACCCACCCACCCACCCCCTCATGCACCCACCCACCCCTACTTCACCCCCCCCCATATCACCCTCTACTAGGGGATCAAATATCCACAGGATTAGGCACAGCCTATCCTACTGAGGTCAGGCAGGGCAGTCCTCCACTACGTATGTGCCAGGGGCCCAGGTCCAGCCTATGTATGCTCTTTGTTTGGTGGTTTAGACTCTTCGAGGTCCCAGGAGTCAGAGTTAGTTGATACTGTCAGTCTTCTTATGGAATTACAATCTCCACCAGCTCTTTCAGTCCTTTGCCTAACTCTTCCATAGGGGTCCCTGACCTCAGTCCAATGGTTGGCTGTAAGTATCTGCACCTGTCTCAGCCACTAACATATTTTTTTAAAAAGCTAAACAACAAGCAGAATAGGGAAAGAAAGAACTGAGAGTGGGAGGGGCTCCAAAAGAGGAAGACCCCACCACCACCTTTTAACAGTTGGGGTGTTTTACTTACCAGGATTGTTTCATGGTAACTTTTTAACTAGTATAGTCATCTTAAGCTTTCCAGGTCTTGTTTACAAATCTTTCCCTTCTGTGTAAATGAATTATATATTCTAGCTATCCTGCATAAAGACACAAAGTCCTGGCATTTTATTTACAAACTATAAGCCTAGATTCAACAGGTTTTGAGCTATTCTAGCTTACATCCCTGCCATATGTCCCTTGCTCTGTCTCCTGGCCACGTACATGCTCATGGTCCATTTCCTCTTATGTCGTTCTTCTCCTCCCTCCATCTTCTCCTCCTTGTGCTCATCCTCTCTTTCCTTCCTTTCTCCTTCTCACGTTCCCTACCTGATACCCCTCAGTCCAGAAACTCAAACTCCACCTCTCTCTAGTCTCCACAGTAATTGTGGTTATAGCTAATTTTATTTAACCAAATGCTTTGAAATTGGGGGTAAAGTTTGTGTACCTGGGAATTCACTCATCTTGGGGCAACAAGATCTTGGGGTAGAGAATTTAGCATTTGAATACATAGCAGTACCAGACCAACCCTTACACTTCTACCTAAACTGGTATACAGGCCATAGAAATCAGTTTATGTTTGACAAATGGCTCAGTGTTCTAAATTGTAAAAGTGTGTGCAGGGCTATGCAGGGAAACAGCTTTGTCCTCGGTGTCTCTATAGCTAGATTTAAGTGGAGATTTGTAGCGATACTTTCCTAAAAACAGAAAAAGATTTGAACATTATCATGGACAACCAAGTTTATGTCCCTAAAAGAAACCATCTGAGTACTTTCCAGGACAAGGGGTTTATTTTGGGTCACAATCAGAGGGTAAAGTCTGTGTCTATGTTGCTGTGCTAAGAAACAATGACCAAGGCAACTTATAGAAGGGAGAATTTATTAGAGCTTACAGATTCAGAAGATGAGTCCATGACCTTGGTGGAGGGGGATCATAGTAGTGGGCAGGCAGGCGTGGTGCTGGAGCAGTAGTTTAGGGTTTACATTCTTAAGACAATAAGCACAAGATAGAGAAAGGTAACTGGGAGTAGTGTGGGCTTTTGAAATCTCAAAGTCTGCCTCTAGGGACACATCTCCTCCAACAAGGCTAAACTTCCTAATCCTTCCCAAACAGTTCTAGCAACTGGGAAACAACAGTTCAAATGTATGAGTCAATGGGGTCCATTCTTAATCAAAGCGCTATAGTCAATCATGTTAGAAATGGTGGAAGGAGTTTAGAGCTGGTCCCACTGCATCTGAAGTCAGGAAGCAGAGAATGACAAATCCCCAAGCTCAGAGAGTTTCCTCTCCTTAAAAAAAAAAAAAAAAAAAAAAAAAAAAATCACATCGATTTACTCAGTGTGTGTGTGTGTGTGTGTGTGTGTGTGTGTGTGTGTGTGTATGTGTATTGCATATGCATATTATGTGTAGACGTGTGTGAACATGTTTGTGGGCATTGGGTGTGCTCATCAATAGATATTGAAACTATTGAACTTGAATGTAGCTCAGTTTTTAGAGTATTTACCTAGCATGCACAAAGCCCTGAATTCAATCCCCACGAACACATAAACTAGGTGCAGTGGTCTAGACCTATAATCCCAGCCCTGGGGAGTTAGAAACGGAAAGATAGGGAGTTCAAGACTAGCCTTAGTTTCAAAGTTAGTTCAAGGTCAGCCTGAGATACAAGAGACCCTGATAAAAGTAAACTTAAAGCTTCTCTTAACTGGTTGAAGAGATTTGAAGAATATCAAGATTTATGGGTAAAGGATGAACCAGTGAGTTTGTGGTGAACAGAGAATCCCATAGTCTATGTAAAGTTGTTCAGTTCCTTCAGTGGCAAACAAGTCGAAGAATGGGATTGTCCTGAAAGGGGATTATACTTTATTTTATGAAGTGATTTTTAAATCTGAAACATACAGCATCAGTGACAAACAAACAAACAAATCCTTTTCAAGTAAACACAGTAGAAAATTTGAAGTCACATGTAAGTAATGAGGATCAGTACTTTGGGAATTTAATATTAATACAGCATCGATATACTTAAGAAAATTTCAATCCTGCACACTGGGTCTGTATAGCAGTTCCCAGTCATCTGGCGATCATTTCTACAATAAGACATCTCTTCTAGTTCCTTGAATAGCATATTCTTTTCCATTTTATTATTTGTGTGTGTGTGTGTGTGTGTGTGTGTGTGTGTGTGTGTGTGTGTGTGTGAGTGAGTGATCCATGTGTGTGCACGTTTCTCTGGAGTTTGGGAAAGTCCATCAGATTTCCCAAAGACAGAGTTAATGAGATTGCGTATCACCCAACATGGGTGCTGAGAATTGAACTTCAGATGTCTGGGAGAGCAGGAAGCACTGACTGCAAAGCTATCTCCCTAGCCCTCTTCTCCACTTTAGAATAAAAAAGAATTGAAAGATGTAGATTAAATGGTTTACCCCAGCCCAATTAGCCAACCAATTAAAAGACTGGGACTTAACAACCGCCTTCTTCGTTTTCCTACCACATGTGTATCTCAGGTGGAGCTTTCTCCAAATGCTACAGAGCAAACATTTTCTCACAGAATGGCTATGCAAGGCTGAACAAGTAGAGGATGCAGCAGTGTTACGGAGCATGGTAAATTGAAGGTGAATCCTTCTAGCATGTGCTTGAACAACCAGCAGCAGAGGAAGCAAGCTCTCTGCATAACTCTATTTGGGAATCTTAGCGATAGTCGCATTGGCTGACTCTCGAGGACATGTGAATAAGAATGGAACTCTAGAGAGCAAGATCTGATCTTAAAGCTTTGCACTTTCCTGGACTTTGTCACTCAGGTGATTTAATCTGAAACTCTGCAAGAAGCTCAAAAATGCCATTGGCAGCCTGAAGTGGTAAGACTGTCCTTTAGTCCCATAGCATGGCAAATGTAAGTCTGTTGAGTCTAAGAGCTGGAGTCCAGCATCAAGTCAGGGCACAAAGAATCCTCTTTACAAAGACTTGCTTGAGTGCAGCAGAAGCACTGGAATCAGTATGTGCACCTGGACAATGTAAAGAATCGATGGAGAAAATAGCCAAATCATCTTCAATGTTGCTGCCAGTGCCATCTTACACTATAATTTATTGCTCCATATCCTTTTTATTAAATCTAGCTTTGTAGTCTTGCATTACAGAGCATCCTCTGCTTGAATCTCCTATAGAGTTGTCTTGGTAGCCTAGTAACTGGAAGGGCTTGGGGCTTGCTGCTTTGGTACTTTAATTGCCACTGTAATTGATTTTACCTTCAACTTGGCATGGTGATTTCTTTGTAATTTGTTGATAATTAATGGCTACCCTCTGGACATCACTTCTCTGCTAGCCAGGAGTAGAAGAATTGGTTTGCCTTGGCTCTCAACTTTTCTTAAAGACTTTAAGAAACCTTGTGGGATGTTGTGAAAAATGAATTTATGTCTTAGGTGTCTTGACTGTCTTATCAGAAAAATCTGGAGATCAAAACGAATAAATCCTGGTAAATTTAATCTTATATTCTTGAGATACACCCAATCTTTCTAGGATGTAACACTTCGGTCAAATGTTTACTTATATATTTATTTTAGAAGAATGAGCAGTTTTCAGGATTTGAACACTTGATATTTTTAAACTATACAAAGTGTTTTCTGAGCAAGAATGTTTCCCAAAGCAATACATATTATTAAAGGGATTTTCAAACTTTAAGTGATATAAGGACCACCACAGCAAAAGAGAAAAGAAAGTGTCCATAAGTCCTTATAGAGATTCATTAATTTGAAGCTTAAAAATTTTTTAAAGAAAAATTTAAATATAAAATTATTAGTTAACAGAATGTAAATGTGTTTGATCAGATATTGAAGTGATGGGCACATACATAGACATTCCATTAGGCCTAGCTCTTTCCAGTACAGCATCACCTAGAGATTCTAATCAAGAACAGAATCTAAGTAACACAAAAGAAGCAGTGAAATGTATAGCACATTTAAAAACTGGTAGATAGAAAAAATGCATTATTTATGATCCCTTGTTACCATTTTTCTGAGAGGAGAGCTAATATATATGTTTTAAATTGCTTGAATCAAGTTTTAAACACTTTGTCTCCAAGATAAACTTGAGTAGCAATAGCATAGGGAGAGAAAATAGTCCTGTAGAAATGTAGTTCTTCTCATCAAAAGTTTGGTGTTGAGCTGCCTGCAGAGGTGCTAACCTGTCTCTAGCTCCTTAAAATGCCTAGGCAGGGGGATCACTTAACTCAAGGGATCCTAAAAAGCCAGCAACATGGTGGAAAACACCCTTGGTCCCAAAAGAAAGATAGCAAAAAAATATTGTTGTTTTGGCTTGTTATAATTCTGCTTTGTAAATTAAAACAATCTGTTGTGATTAAAAGTATCTCAAGCTAAGACATAATCTAACATTGATTTTAGAGCAAGGAGTGTTCAGAGCAGTGAGTCTTTGGTATATGCATTTGATTTGCTTTATTATGTAGACTATAAATAAAAATCTTGTTAATTGATTTTAGCATCAAATTAACAAGAGAATATACTTAATGTTTACACATGTAAATCTATTTTTATGAATTTATAATATATCCATTCGTTTTCCTACCTAGAAATTTCCAGAGTTTTGTTTTGTTTTGTTTTGTTTTTTGTTTTTGTTTGTTGTTGTTGTTGTCGTTGTTTGAAGGGCAATGCGTTGTCAGGGGCTAATACCTTATCCAGCTTTGATTTAGAATATTTTCACACACTCAAAACGTGTCGAAAACTATTCTAATTGAATTGGTTCAAATATTGAATCTATTTTCCAACAGTTAAAATATTTTACAGATAGTTATATTTATTTTTTTCAGAGAAAGCCAATGCAATCTTTTAAACTTAGAATTCCTGAAGAGCTTCTGAACATGGTAAGAGCTTAATCTATGAGTGTCTCAATTTCAGAAAGACAGTGTGTCTGAAGATGGAGTCTTCTCCCACTCTTTACCTGTCAAGGCGGCCTGGATGCCTGGGCGATTTCTGATTTGCTGGTCTCTAAGACAGAAGCTTCAGGAGATGAAGAGCGCACTAGGATCTGTGCAGCTGTGGTTACAGAAATCCTCCTTCCCTCTCTTTCCTTCTGTCCCTCCCCCACCCTCCTTCTCTTCTCCAGCAAAGGCTTTTATTAATTCTTTAACCAGGCTGTATAATCTAGCCTCTTAGCTCCTTCCCTACCATTTCATCTGTCTGATAATTGTTGGTCATTTCTGAGCTTTCCACCGATGCTGTCACAGAATGTGACAGCAGCTTGGTCAGGACTAAAGTCTTCATAATTAAGAGAATTCCTCTGATAGCTGAGTGGCTTTCTGCAGCTTGCTTAAAGTATTTGATATATTTTCTCCACATTAAAATAGTTGCCAGTCTGTCTACCCATCTATCTAATGATCTCTATATATTTGCATATATTTATCATCTGTGAATCATGTCTATGATGTCTATTATCTATATCTCTCTATCTAGCTATAAAGCCTCTCTCTCTCT
>NC_034594.1:13686582-13702785 GCF_900095145.1 Mus pahari | reverse complement strand
TCTCTCTCTCTCTCTCTCTCTCTCTCTCTCTCTCTCTCTCTCCATCCATCTACCCATTTATCTATGTATCTGTATAGGCTTTGAATTTTT
This sequence comes from Mus pahari, assembly GCF_900095145.1. Classification (NCBI taxonomy): domain Eukaryota; kingdom Metazoa; phylum Chordata; class Mammalia; order Rodentia; family Muridae; genus Mus; species Mus pahari. The sequence continues at coordinate 13,702,695 of NC_034594.1, read as the reverse complement.
ACAACCTACTTTAATATGGGTTTTAATTACTTCAACCTTCCTTCTAGCCTACCTTGCCCCAGAGGTAGTGGGAAAAAATTGTTAATAGGAAACAGGGATATGGACCTGTTTGGAAACAGTTCTCTGGATCTGTTCCAATCTTTGTTATCAGCAGTCTAGTCCTCTAGCAAAATACAAATATAAATCAGCAGCTGTAGTTCATTCTACTTGGCAATCACCACTCACAAATTAGCAATGGTAGCTCTAGCCAGAAGAAACCGTGAGAGGCTTCGTCTATCAACCTCAGCTGTGCAAGTGGCAAAAAGCTGCTGGGATATCATGAGAAGTTCTTTGGCCAGTTACTCTCTATGAAGTCATGACAAGTGAAGATCAGCAACAAGATGTAAGGTGAGCCAATGCATCCATTTTGTCTAAAGACTAGAGAGGCAGAGCAAGGTGAACCAATGTTAGAGCCTCCCCCACTGTCTGTGGGGTCATATTTATATTCTTTCTAAACATCACAAGTTCTCTCATGTGTCTGCTTCAGCAAAACATCCTTTCTCCTGTCTGCCCTAGCAAGGCATCATTTGACATAACTGAGTCATCAAAGAAACCAGAAATTCTGCCTATCTATCTATCTATCTATCTATCTATCTATCTATCTATCTATCTATCTATCATCTATCTATCTATCTATCTATCTATCTCTACCTATATATCATCTAACTGTCTACCACATACATTTATCATCTCTGATACCATCTGGACATCTTTCTAGTGTATTTTGTGTCTCTTTGAGCAGAATGGAAATGAATTAAGACATGACGTGCACTGTTCTAGCACACAGTAGATGCTACAGATGTTGTTCCTTTACTCTCTTTTGCACTGTGCTCTACTCCCTAAAAACTGAAGGAAAGGCAAACACAAGTAAGTATTTTTGCTTTTTATGCACATGGAAGAGATTCAGCACTAATATATTTAGAAGGATGTCCACTTAGAGTTGGGAATAGAATATATAACTGGGTATCACATTAAAAGTGAAAAATATGAACTCTGGTCATGTTGGGTGGGCAAGTGATGGGGGCAATTGGTTTACTGAGTGAGAGACCTAAGCCAAGAGAACCACAGTGGAAGCTGGAAACATAATCCAGCTGTTCATCAATCAAAATGAAGTGGTTTTTTTAGTGGTGCTCATCTCTGTGAAAAAGGCGAAATATTTTTTCCCAGTAAAGCATCTAAAATATTAAACAAAAATGGTCATTAAAATAAAAGGCGCTATAGAATTATGTTGGTAAATATTTTGTGATTTTTCTCATCCCATCTGCACAGTCTCCTGCTTTTTCTTTTAAATATTTATTTATTTATTATATGTAAGTACACTGTAGCTGTCTTCTGACACACAGAAGAGGGCATCAGATCTCATTACAGATGGTTGTGAGCCACCATATGGTTTCTGGGATTTGAACTCAGGACCTCTGGAAGGGCAATCATTTCTCTTAACCACTGAGCCATTTCTCCAGTTCTTTCTGCTTTTTCATTAGCATTTTTGTCTCCCAAGCTTTTATATGCATCTCTCTGTGCATTTATATAATGTGTGTGTGTGTATATATATATATATATATATATATATATATATATAATTTTTCTTCTAATTTAAACACTAAGAGTTAAGTAAAACTTAATGTTCTTGTTGCTTTAGAAGAGCTTCACAACTAAGTTGCTAAAGATTCTAGTGGAATTTACCTGCTAACTTACAGAGACTTTACAGATTGAAAATTCTATCCTTCTTTCTAGGAACATGGTATATCTCTCCACTCATCCAATCATTTTTGAGACTCTAAACCTCATTTGTGCCTTTTTAGGGGAGGTTGGATTGAGGACTGATAGAAAGCTTACCTCAGGCAGAAGGAAAGTCAGATTCTCTTTCAAGCTTTGAGTTCATGCTGCATAGAGATAAGCTCCCAAATGCTATGCCATTTCTCATGATGATAAGACCAGAGTGAACAGTTATCACCTGAAACATCTCTAAGCCAGGAAACATGTTTGCTAAGTTTAGTTGCTGGCATTTTTAGACTAACCTTACCTAGATAATGACACATTTTCCAGCTACTAAAACAGTTTTGGATAAGTTTGAAAAAATGTCAAGAAATCCATAGTGAAATTATTTTGTTACATCTATATTTAACAAAAGTTATATGTTATTTAACTTCCTTAAAAATAATTTTTAGATATCAAGTTAACAGATATATTAATCTTACAGTTGTGTTTAGCCAAGAGTAATCTACAAGCTCTTTATTAAACATTTAATTAAAAGGCAATATTAAAGTTAAAAACTTATTAATATTCTTAATTGTGAAAATTGTGAGAAAGATTTACTATACTGTATAAAATATAATGTATTTTGAGTCTAATATGAAAGCTCTTTTAATTTAAAAGTTTGTAGATTGTATACTTCAAGGTCTTCGAAGAGCTACAGGGTTCAAATTCATACCATTCAAATCTAATCAAACAAAATCCATTGCTTTATCTACGCTACTGAAAAAGTTCTCCTTGATTTGAGTGTGCTAAGTCTTTTGGAATTATCAAAATTTTCTTTCACATAATGACCACTCTAAATTAATTTCTATTAATTTTCTTTTTATGTGTGTTCAAGGTCATTTTATAAAAAATCAATTGGTTGAAATGGTCAGATAAACTTAGGTTTTATTCTCGCTTGAGACAATTAGCTCTCTCCTGACTCGGTGTCCTGAAATGTTCTCTCTCAGCCTGATGAGGATGACACATGATTTGCAGGGACCTGGCATGAAACTCATTGGTAGAGTTCATGCTCAGCATGTTTGATCATCTGGATTTAATCCTCAAAACAAGTGGACAAAATGAAAGAAAGAAGAGCTAACCTTCTGGAGTGTACTTTCTGCACAGCTCTGGACAATTGCTTACTAATACACACTTTAGTTAAGAGAAAAAATTTGACTGTATTGTTCAGTTTTATCTTTTCATGCCATTTCAGTTAATTCTTCTCTTTTTAATCAGATTTTAAAATTCATCGAAATACTGCTTCTACTTTTCATTGTTTTGCACTTTGGCCTTTGCTAAAATTGAACTTGATTCAAGGAATGCTTGTACTTTGAAATGGTGTGTGTCTAGGGTACACTAATCTGTGATGCAGCCTGTCAGCTTGTACAAGTGAGGTGGTTCCATAGGCATCTGTCTTCATGATGAGTTTCGCTCCTCGTTCTGGAAGTGGTTCTCCAGGACATCACAGAGGTGGGAGTTTGTGCTGACAGAATCCAGAACATGAAGGTCCAAGGGATTCTGACTCGGGTTCTCCTCCAAGCCAAGGCCATTCCCATGATCTCCTAGGCCTGACACCACTCATTTTGACAGCATCAGCACGCTTGAGTTTGCAACTTGAGAAGATGCTAGGCACTCTGTGCTTCTCCTGGGCCAACTCTGGGAAAACATGGTCCGCTCCCTCTAGAGCCACATCTCTGTGGAAACACTGGCCCTACGACACTGGGTATAGGAGAATCCCCTATGTATGTTACCAAGGTACTGTTTGGTAGTCTTCTCCTCTATGGAATAACTCCAGTGAATCTGAGCAGTCATGGTTGATGGGAAGTAGAGAAGGAACTGTAAAGCAACAGTGTTGTTGGCTGCTCCTGGGAGGAGGGGATAGCAAGGAGGTTGTGACTGGAGAGACCTGGGGGCAGTTGGAGGTCTAAAAAGAGGCTATCGAAGCTGGTGGTGCTGCTGAACTGCTAAGAACACTTGCTGCTCCCACAAAGAACCCAAGGTTAGCTCCCAGCCCCCTTATCGGGGCTTATAAACACCTGTGATTCTAGTTCATGGGGATCAGATATTATTTTCTGAGCCCTGTGGGCACCAGGCATACAGGTGGTGCACAAATACACATGGAGGCAAAGCACCCATAAATGTAAAATAAGAATAAATTGTTTCTTAAGAGGGAGTCCTTTTTTTCCCTATTTTAATCCAAATACTATTGAAGGAAGACACAGATACAGGGGATTCAGGGTGTGTGTGTGTGTGTGTGTGTTGTTGTTGTTGTTGTTGTTGTTGTTTTGTATTTTAAAGTCGAGATTCTGTTGTCTTAGATGTGAACTTTGAGATGGCAATACTATATTCCATTGTCAAAAGATTGGAGCTGGGCATGGTGGCACATGCCTTTAATCCCAGCACTCAGGAGGCAGAGGCAGGCGGATTTCTGAGTTCAAGGCCAGCCTGGTCTACAAAGTGGGTTCCAGGACAGCCAGGGCTATACAGAGAAACCCTGTCTCAAAAAAAAAAAAAAAAAAAAATTGGATGGCCCCAGGAAGACTGATATTTATGAGCAATTTGAATAGCTCTACCTTGGGGCACTAGTAAAATTCAATACCTGTTCAGATTGTCTTGTAATCTAAAGTTCCCTTTAGAGAATGTTTCTAGTTTAATATTGCTCAAATACACATCATTTCTATAGTAATAATTTGAGGTGACTAAAAGTCAGCTATGTGCTCAATGTGAGGTCAGCCCCGTGAAAAGCTATGGACTTTAAGGACTTGTTTCAACTTTTCTGATTGGTAATACTTGATTTTGTCACATACAATACTTTATCCCAGAGACAGTGACACAATCAAACTGTCACAGTCATGGCCTAAAATGGTATCTTTGGACCCTCCAGATCTGTTCTGTGAATTTCTCCTTAGCTGGGTCTAAATTTTATTCTTTCATTATGCTAAAACTCTCACAGCAAGCACAGCACATCATTTGCTCTCTGAGTAGTTCTAGAGAATTTGCAAACCTGAGGCTGGTCATAAAGACACCTGAATGCATAGACAGGTGATCCGACATGAGGGTGATTCTGGTGTACCTCAAAACTTGTGAAAATTGTCTAAAAAGTAATATTTGTTGACTATTAGGAAAAGGAGGTGTTTTAGTAGCTCTTCTTGCAAGAAATATTTTTTTTGCAGTCATAATAGTTCTTCGTGGTAATGTATGCTTACTATAGAGATAATTAGACTGTGATGATACGTTAGGATAAATAAAATCTAACAATAAAATACCACATTTGTCAGCCATTTGAATGAATTGACCTTGGGACAACAGACTGTAATGTAGAGGCCTGAGATTCTTTTTTAAGCTTAATTGTAATGGAATACTCATTTCTTAAAAAATGTGGTTTGAAGAGAGTTAGAAAAGATCAATTAAACCACAAAATTTGGCAGCTTAGAAGAGTCTCTTTTAAATGCAGATAAATTGGTCTTGCACATGGAGATGTTCTAGGTTTCTTTGTATTCAAAGATTACTTGAGATTACAAATACATAAAGGATTTAAAGTCCATGGCGACTTCTGATACGTGCCCCAGGGTTGAGTGTAGAGGAACAGTTAGTATGAGACCAGATGACTGGTCTTCCAGAATGTCTTGCTTAATAATTTGAGAGATATCGTAAAAGCACTCTAAGGGAATTTCAGAGATGCTAAATAAAGCTCTTTCAAACACCACAAAGTTTGCCAAATTATGAAGCAGGGAATTAGGAACATGTAGGGTAATTATTTCTAAGGATTCAGGTGGTAACATTTGAAGAGAGGGATTGGCAATTGTGAGGATAGTTTTGGGCTTTTTATGTTTGGGCTCACTGTTACCTGAGCCTGACTTGCTAACCACCTGCAGCTTCTGTATACTTTGCTTATACTCTAAAAGTTCAACACAGTTGCCAGTAATTTCATCCACCATGGAACTTGAAGATCTATCATCACGGTTAATAATTCATCTATATTATAATTTTTTAAGGACTTCACAGTTTTGATTTTGAAGAGAAGATCATCAAGAAAAGCAATTATCCAACTAAGGCCATCAAATTCTACTATGAATTTTGCACTTTCTTTTTATAATACTAACCATGCACATCATAGAATCAGTATCTTTTCTTATAGGTAACAAAAAATCTAAACATTATAGGTTTTCTTAATACCTCTCTGATTCTATAACCTTTGAACCTTTTAAGGTTTACCCTCAGTTTCTAAGAAGAATGTTGAGAATAATTTAGTACCAAATCATTTAGTAAATTATGACTTTTAAGCTTTCTGTTCAGTGGCAGACGTGGGCACATTGTTGAAAGAGTTAATACAGCTTCGATCAGTGTCTATTTACAACCCCAGAGTGCCATGTGCAGGGTAATATGGCTGAGTGCATGTTTGCGGAGTCAGCTAGTAGCAGCTGGATTTCAGAAAATGACTTAATGCTTTGGTCATGTGCTTCAGTTCCAGGATTTGGAGTTATTAGAGTGAAGACAGTATTCACAGTGTCCCACACCTTCTGAGTCTTCGACATAATGTTACCCTTCCAACTGTGAAATGAATTTTGGGCTGTCCTCAAATCCCAGTAAGTAACTAACACTGCTCTAACGTAAAGTAGGGAGCAGATCAGTAATTACTGCACACACTTAAAAACCTACCGAACTCATTTACTCTGTGTTTTTTTAAGTGATACATAGGGTAGCTAAACTGACACTAATTCGAGTCATCGCCAATGCTGGAGGCTAGCACAGTCAAGGATGGGCTTCCTGTCTGTAACCCTATCGTATTTCAGGGCAGATTTCATGATAACTTAAAGGCTGGGGTGGCGGGTATGCCTCTCGAATCCTCATTGTTGGAAAGGGCTTGTAAGACTGTGTAATCAGGATTCAAACTTGGACACTTGGAATAAGACCCTGGTTGTCACCATGCTAAATGAACCATCAGAAGATACTGGCTGAGAAGTAACCAGAACTCCTCATCAGTATCTTCCCTTGAAGGTTGTTAGGCAGTTATCTATATACCATATGTTCCAAGGAAATAGCCACTGTGCTTTGAAGCCTGATGTGGGCTGAGAATTTTGGTGATCATAACTCAGGTATTGCAAGTAGTTCTGGTGCTTTGATTTTACAACTGAAGTATATGGGGCAGAGCAATAAGTTAGCTGAAAATTGAATATATATATATAATATATAATATATATATATATATATATATATATATATATATATATATATGGAACACTAAGATTCAGAATCATGAAGTCTATCAATTAAGTCACCATTTCACAATGATTTAGAAGTTGTGAAATATTTGGTCTCTATTACCTAAATATGCTTATATTGTGTGCCCTAGGTATATTTAGGAAATTTCCAGGCTTTGTTTTGACAAACATATTAAACTCAGAAAAATCATTTGGGGCTGACACTTCTATCAAGTAACTCATGGTACTATGCATGCATTCAGAATGTCTCAGAGATGCCATCAAGTCAAGAATATGTTTGATCAGTTCATAGCTGTTAGAGATGAGGTGTCTTGGCTTCATCTGGTGTGTTGCCCTCATTCTCTCAAAGCAGGAGTTTAAGATGGTTATTGAGATTCCTAAATAGCATGTCTTATAGGTAAATTGTTCCTATCTTCTGATTCTTAAAGAATTCTATCACCCACAAACATATGGGTGGACTCCAGCCTGTGCTTGCCTTCCTTTCCCCAAGTCCTACAGTTGTCTCTTTAAACAGCCATTTTCATCTTTCTTCTCCGTTTCCAGTTTCTACTCCTGAGCATATCACCAAATAGGAGCAGGGTCCCTCTCTGCCCAGCCAGGAGAGCTGACAGTAATGACAAATCCACTTATCTTTAAGATAGACTTTCTGTTTTCCTGGGTTACAAAACTGCCTTCATTTGAAGCACAAGATGGTTTTAAAGCACTCTGCTCTTTGCACACCCCTTTTCTGAAGCCATTTGCTTCACTCTGCTAGGTCTGCTTGGTGTAGCATAGCTAAGGGGCCATGTCTCCTGAACCCTGAATGAAGCTCAGCCAAGTGCCAACCCTGGTCCGAGGTACTATGTAGCAACCCCCAGGTCTGATTTCAGTCTATAGCAGTGCACTCTGTCTCCTGGTTACACTACCTTAGGGGAAGGCTCTCCTCTTCCCTTTTCAGGACTGAAGCAAATCCCCAAAGTAAGCTGAGTAGGAAACCTGGATGTGAGGCAGCACCATCTCCTAGCTGCTTAGATTTTTACTTACCATTCTGATCGAGTCTGCTCATGAAGTCCCTGACTCATGCATTCATTCTTTCTTTATCTCATTCACTGTCCTGACACCACCCCAGGCGCTAACAACTTAGCAGTGAGTTAGGCAGACAGAAATACTTTTGCCTCATTCATCCTTAATTCAAAACCACCTCTTTTCTTTTCATGGAACCAGTCTTAGTTTGGATTTCTAGCAAATTACTTATCTGGTCTGCAGGCAGAATACCTTTGGTTCTACGCCACAAGGGGCTGTTTATATTTTTGTCCTTATTTTACTAAGTAGCTTCCAGAGACTTCCTTAATACTTTTGCTTCCGTTTAATCCATAAGCATACACAATAGACAGCATAGCAACACTGTGATCTTAATGACCAGATACGTTCCCAAAATTGTATAGTGCATGGTGCTACAGGGAATGGGGACCATTTGAAATCTCATTTCTGTCTGGCTGCCTGTGTAAACGTTTAACTCAAACTCTGTGTTCTTATGTAATTTCCTTGGTGGTTGCAGGCATCCCCCGATGCCATTATCTGCTGTTTGACTTGAAAATTGAACCTGTCTCCTTGAAATATGCTACACGGTTTCAAAAGTGTAAGCAAACCTGGACATTAAAATCAACTTAAGCAGAGACAAACAAATGAATACAGATGGGCTGCTGTGTTGCAGCCAGTCTTGCCCCTCCCCCAGCGACCCTCTGGCAGCCATGGGCAGCTTTTGACAGAGCCATAATTCAGGGCATGTTCAAAGGCTACAGATACAGCAGCAAGCACATAAGTGGTACTGAAAACGATATCTTAACAACCTCAGTTAGGCTTAAAAATGAATCCTTGTAGGGACTAATACATTGAACAATTTTTTAAAAAGATGAATGGAGAAAATATGCTGACTTTAATAGAATACTTTCCCCCATAATAGCTCACCAGCCGGCCCTCTTAACGGCCTCTGTAGTTATGGTGTTGAAGTTTAAGGCACATTCTGATCTCTAGGCTTCATCGATTAGACTTTATTTTTAATCAACATAAAAATAATAGAATTATTGTAAGAAAATTATTTCTATAGCACATCTAGCTGAGATACAGTTCTGAACATCAGCAGTATGCAGAGTATGTTGGTCACTACTAACTGCTAAAGACAGACCCTGGGTTGAGTGCTTGTTATGGTTGGCAAAGCAGTATAAGGTATAGATCTCAGGATAGATAGCTGACTAGGAATTTACCTAATGTAGTGACTTTAATTGCTTTGGGAGAAGCTTGAAGTAAGGCCATGAAGAACAAAAGTGTGGCAATGTGCCACCTGGAAAAGAGGCCATTTTTCTTTGAAATCAACTTTGATTAGGTATGTGAATATAGAAGATGCTAAATTAAGAAAGAAAGGAGGGAAGAAAGGAAGGATAGACAAAAAGAAGAAAAGATGGAAAAAACTAAAATATTTTATGTGCAAAATCTTCATCTAGCTCTTAAAGTTCTTTGCGAGGGAAACTGAGGCAGCAGCTGTATTCTGAAACAACATTAGTACCCTGTTGCAGCTTTGAGACTCTAAGCAGGATGAGAAAACTGTGCAGAGCCAAATTCTATGAGACATGTGCGGCTGGATAAAGGAGTAAATGAATTTTGTTGCTTCTGTGCATTCTGAGGTATGCTATGCAAAAAACAGAAGCAGTAGGCATAGTCAATGAATGATGCCTGGTCCTCCCCTGTGTACATATGGTTTCAGAGTAGATAGGGAGGAACATGGGTGGGTCAGTAGATGAAGGTAGGCTTGTCAGAGCTCTCAGTTGATGAAAGCTGATGATGATGCCAGCATTAGAGCACATATGAGGCAGACCTCTGAAATACTAACTAACCAACTGACTTCTGTATACAGATTAGCTCAATAACTTCACACTTGCATCCTGACAACTCGGTGCTAATTGTGTAATAAGCTCAGAACTCAGAACGGTGCAAGAGATAAGTATATTTTTCCTTTAGCTCTTTAGACTCCGTTGCTCACTCACAAGAAACAACTTCTTACTCAATGAAGAAACCAGTGTGTGGTATTCATTATGCACAGAACAATATAGCCCCTTACTACATTGTGTCTGCAAAAAAAAATGAGTGTTTCTGTTTCTTTCTAAGAAGAGATACAAGTTCAAGGTTGGTAGCATCCGGGACCTCATTAGGAAGCAACTGAACTGATGCTCTAGTTAAGCTCTGGGGTTCTCTGGGTTGTGTCAGCTTCTTTACATGTTTTTTGTTACTTGGATTCCTTTTCTTGGAGCTAACTGATAAATTACATCGGTTGAAGCAGTCACATTTTAGTCCTGGCTTCTGCTCTCCAACAGAGCCTCCAGCTCTGTAGGGGTTTTCTTTAATATGGAGACTGCCCAACAAATTCAGATCATGATTATCATCACATTCTGGAATTCAGAGTCAAATTGTTTCTGCACAGGGCACCTTGTTGACAGGAAATACGTGTTGTTATTTTAAAAAGGCATTAGTGGATCAATGTGAGTTTTTCCCTTCCTGATCTCCTCATTCTTCCTTCTAAGCTCCCCTTGCATCTTAGACCCCTTCCTAATCTCATGCTGTAGATTAGAACATAACATATCCTCTCTGGGGAAAGGATGCTTATCCCTTTGATGGGTATCTGGCATCAGCAGGAGAGTGGAGAAGAACATTCACAACAGAGCAATAATGAATAGCTTTCAGGCATGAAGAGAGGAAACAGAGCCTGGCACCATGCAATTTATGTGAGTCATCTACAACTCTGGCCTTTTGAAGTTGGAAAGTCACAGTACACTGGCCTTTAATCTTTATACATGTAGGTTTAGCTGCAGTTCTTAGCAGAGCAGAAGTTTTGAAGGGGAGAAATGTAACAACAACAGCAACAACAAAATGTAAAGGAGGGGTAGTAGGTCTTAGCAAGCCAGGAGTGCTAAATGGATTTATTTTTAATTTTTTCAAATTTTACTCATGTGTACTATATTAATATCATTTTTTCCTTCTCTACCTCCCATCCCTGGCATGCCCCCTATACCTTTCTCATCTATAGATCTCTTGCTTTTAATTGTAATTGTCTTTTATCTAAATACAGAGAGAGAGAGAGAGAGAGAGAGAGAGAGAGAGAGAGAGAGAGAGAGAGAGAGAGNGAGAGAGAGAGAGAGAGAGAGAGAGAGAGAGAGAGAGAGAGAGAGAGAAAGAGAGAGAGAGATTTTGAATTGTCCTTTAATAGGCGAGCCTGACTGTTCCTGGCTCTAGCAAGGTAACTATTGTGAAAAGCCTAGAAGAAATGCTAACAATAAGCAATTGGGGGCAACTATCCTTGTGAAAATTGATGTTCTCTCTCAGCAGTCATTAATTGTCTGTGGTTCTTCCTTTAGGTGTGGGGGCCTTCTGAGATTTCTCCTCATCCACACTGGGATGTCAACTCTTATTGTTACTTTTCAGGTATTGTTTAGGTAACCATTCTGTGGAGATTTCATGGGTGTAGCTTCCTTGTCATATGCAGATAACTTAATCTCATAGCAGATGTTCTGCTCATTTGGCTCTTCTAGTTTTTCCATTCCTACTTCCTCAGGCCCTAGTTGAAGGAGTTGTGTTATGGATTTATCAGTTGGAGCCGAGTACTCCATAGGCTATTCACAACAGCTAAGAAATGGGAACAACCTACAAGTTCTTCAAGTGATGAATGGATAATAGAAAATAAGATACAGTTACACAATGGAATACTATTTAGCTGTAAAGAAAAATGCTTATGGTTTGAATTATTAAAGGATGAATCATTGCAGTTTGCAGTCTTTTTGTTTTTATTTTTATTTTTTGTAATGCTTGATGTGAGTGGACCAGAACCTGCAGCCCCTCTCAGGACACAGCAATTATGAACTCCATGGTGTCCTGGAGGTCCTGGGTTTGTGTACGTACACTGGTATAAGATGCTCTGTTGCGTCTTTGTTGGTTTGTCTGTCTTTTAGCTACACTACCCGGGATATTGAAATTGATTTTCACATGAAGCTCATCAACAGTGTTGGCTTCCTTCTGTGGCTCCTTTACTAAAAGTTGACGTGTCAGAAGCTCAGAAGAAATGGCTAGGTGCTGCCTCTGTTGCAGTAATGGTTTTGGGGTTAATTTGTTCAGAAGCAGTTTATGGAGGTCTGAGTTATTGCTTTCCATAATAAAATTTCAAATATTCAAATGACATTGTCAGAACAGCAGCATTAGCTATTCTGCAATAAATTAAGAAATAATTTGCCCTCAGGTACCTTATTCCAGAACGTTTCTCTCTAAATTAACTTGGGAGGTGAAACAACTCAGTGGAATATTCCTTTGGGGAATTTATTGTCCCATTGTGTAGGTTTAACTAAATAAAAACACACACAATTAGGTCAATATTTTGTGTATTTTTAGAGTCTGTTTGTTCTTAAACAGATTTAGGCTAGATTTATTGTTTTCCTCTGTTATTAAATGACTACCATATAGGAAAAGTAGTTATGTATGGCTTCTGACCTGGCCCCAGTCCCAGTAACTTCTGGCAGTCACAACCTTTGTGCCTGTCTTATCTGGGGAAAGAGGAACTATCCCCTAAACCCAGGAAAGAAATGAAGGACTGATTTTAGTTGTAAATCTACTGTGACTAGAGAGTAGGAACTAGAGAAAAGAGCATCGAGATTAACATAAGAAAGATGCCAGTTGTCAGGGAAAGGACTAAACCCTTCTTCACCCAGGCTTCCTACAAGAAACCAGATATACTCAGCCTGAGGGCAGAAAAAGATGAAAGTCACGTCGAAAGACAGAGCTAAAGACCTGGTTTTTGGCAGAGAACAGGGCATAGACACTCACCTCCCCGGTTCGCCTGGCTTTGTGGTGATGGGCTTATTTCTGGGCTCACTAGCTCCTATTCTTGGGAGTTCGTTTCCTTTCATAACAGAAAGATTTCCTTTCTCTATTTCTATTTCTGCTATGGGTCCTTGGTGTGATCCTTTGTCTGGAGATGAAGAGCAAGGTATGCAGTGCCCTCTGAATTCAGATTCGCATCCTGGTATAAGCATGCTTTTGCTTCCTATTTGGTTTTCTGGTATTGGCCAAAATTTTCAGATGCATTCTCTGAAACTCTAGGCTTCTAGGGTTTCTCTGAAAACTCCTTCCCTGCTTTACAGAGATGTTGACCAACTTTAAAGATATGAATTTTCTTTCCTCTTCTCTATCTTCCTCCCCCTGACAGCTGGCAGGATTTTACAGTTCTTCTGTCCATTGGTGTGTTTGTTTGTTTATCCTCAAACTCTAATAAACCATCCCTAAGCTTCCTCCTGAAGATGTTTTGAAGTTTCTTCAGTTACAAGATTAAGAGTATATGAAAGAGAACCTTGGATTCTCTGATAGCACAGCCACAGCCTTCATGTGATTTTGAAACTGATTTACTTCTTCTCTTAATGTATCATCTAGGTTTTGATCTTCAATGACTTTTTTTGTATGATCATTTTTTAGCATGTTTTGTAGGCATAATATGCTAAGAAAGCTATCACTAATGAGTGAGAAGCCCAGACTTGATATCATGGCACTGCACTGGTGATCAGCCCTGGCAAGCCCTTCCACATCTCTAAGCCTTACTTTCCCCACAGACCAAAGGGAAAGAAGAGCTTTTCTCCCACAATATCATTGTGAAAACTAAAGTTAAAACTACTAGCTAAATGAGAGACATTTTGGTTACAACCTCTGGGATTTGCTAGCTCACATAATCTAAAATAAAAGTCGCTCTGGTTATAAAGATGTTCTGTGCGAATTGATTACATCCCACTTTAAAATTTAATCCACAGGGTATAAATCTCATATTAAGGTGTTCAAAATATGCTGCTACTAACTGACTGCAAGAGAAAGGGGCACAGCAAGGGAATCTAAATAATATGTATTTTTTTACTCTTCAGTTTCCTGGCTGTCTTTATTGTGTTCCTACAATGCATGATACTTAAAGTGTCAGGATGAACATGATAAAACTCTTACCTTTGTGTAAAAGCCATATCAATGGTACCGCCTCTAAAAGTGACCATATAATCGGTCACAAAACAGGCCTCCACAGATACAAAAATATTGAAATTATCCCATGCATCCTATCAGATCACCACGGACTAAGGATGTTCTTCAATAACAGCATAAATAATAGAAAGACAATACTCAGCTGGAAACTCAACAACACTCTACTCAATGATTCCTTGGTCAAGGATGAAATAAAGAAAGAAATTAAAGACTTTTTAGAGTTTAATGAAAATGAAGCCACAACATACCCAAACGTATGGGACACAATGAAGGCAGTCCTAAGAGGAAAACTCATAGTCCTGAATGCCTCCAAAAAGAAACTAGAGAAAGCATATACTAGCAATCTGTAAGGATACCTAGAAGCCCTAGAACTAAAGGAAGCAAATTCACCCAAGAGGAGTAGACTACAGGAAATAATCAAACTCAGGGCTGAAATCAACCAAGTGGAAACAAAAAGAACTATTCAAAGAATCAACCAAACCAGGAGCTGGTTCTTTGAGAAAATCAACAAGATAGATAAACCCTTNGCCAGACTNACTAGAGGGCACAGNGACAGNATCCTAATTAACAAAATCAGAAATGAAAAGGGAGACAAAACAACGGATCCTGAGGAAATCCAAAACATCATCAGATCCTACTACAAAAGTCTATACTCAACAAAACTGGAAAACCTGGATGAAATGGACAACTTCCTACACAGATACCAGATACCTAAGTTAAATTAGGATCAGATTAATGATCTAAACAGTCCCATTTTCACTAAAGAAGTAGAAGACATCAATAGTCTCCCAACCAAAAAAGGCCCAGGACCAGATGGGTTTAGTGCAGCGTTCTATCAGACCTTCAAAGACTTAATTCCAACTCTCCTCAAACTATTCCACAAAATAGAAACAGAAGGTACTCTACCCAAGTAATTCTATGAAGCCACAATTACTCTGATACCTCAACCACAGAAAGATCCAACAAAGAAAGAAAACTTCAGACCAATTTCCCCTATGAATATCTATGCAAAAATACTCAGGAAAATCCTCGCAAACCGAATCCAAGAACACATCAAAAAGATCATCCATCATGACCAAGTAGGCTTCATCCCAGGAATGCAGGGATGGTTTAATATACGGAAATCCATCAATGTAATCCACTACATAAACAAACGCACAGACAAAAACCACATCGTCATCTCATTAGATGCTGAGAAAGCATTTGACAAAATCCAACACCACTTCATGATAAAAGTCTTGGAAAGAGTAGTAATTCAAGGTCCCTACCTAAACATAATAAAAGCAATCTACAGCAAACCAGTACCCAACATCAAACTAAATGGAGAGAAACTTGAAGCAATCCCACTAAAATCACAGACTAGACAAGGCTGCCCACTTTCTCCCTACCTATTCAATATAGTACTTGAAGTCCTACCAGAGCAATTAATAAATCCAAACAATAATAAACAACAAAAGGAGATCAAGGAGAAACAAATTGGAAAGGAAGAAGTCAAAATATCATTATTTGCAGATGATATGATAATATATATAAGTGACCCTAAAAAGTCCAGCAGAGAACTCCTAAACCTGATAAACAGCTTTAGTATGGTAGTTGGATGTAAAATTAACTCAAACAAATCAGTGGCCTTCCTCTAAACAAAGGATAAACAGACTGAGAAAGAAATTAGGGAAACAACACCCTTCACAATAGTCGCAAATAATATAAAATACCTAGGTGTGACTCTAACTAAGGAAGTGAAAGATCGGTATGACAAGAACTTCAAATCCCGAAAGAAAGAAATTGAAGAAGATCTCAGAAGATGGAAAGATCTCCCATGCTCATGGATTGGTAGGATTAACATGGTCAAAATGGCCATCCTGCCAAAAGCAATCTACAGATTCAATGCAATCCCCATCAAAATTCCACCTCAAATCTTCACTGAGTTAGAAAGGGCAATTTGCAAATTCATCAGGAATAATAAATAACCTAGGATAGCAAAAACCATCTTCAACAATAAAAGAACCTCTGGTGGAATCACCATGCCTGACCTTAAGCTGTACTACAGAGCAATTGTGATAAAAACTGCATGGTACTGGTACAG
>NC_034594.1:13685023-13686571 GCF_900095145.1 Mus pahari | reverse complement strand
CTAAGAGGAAAGGGTGGACTATCCAGAGACTACCCCACCCGGGGATCCATCCCATCATCAGCCACCAAACCCAGACACTATTGCACATGCCAGCAAGATGTTGCTGAAGGGATCCTGATATTGTGGTCTCTTGTGAGGCTATGCCAGTGCCTGGCAAACACAGAAGAGGTTACTCACAGTCAGCTATTGGATGGACCACAGGGTCCCCAATGGAGGAGCTAGAGTAAGTACCCAAGGAGCTGAAGGGGGCTGCAACCCTGTAAGTGGAACAACAATATGAACTAACCAGTACCCCCAGAGCTCCTGTCTCTAGCTGCATATGTAGCAGAAGATGGCCTATTCGGCCATTATTGAGAAGAGAGGCCCCTTGGTCTTGCAAACTATATATGCCCCAGTACAGGGGAATGCAAGGGCCAAGAAGTGGTAGTGGGTGGGTAGTGGAACAGGTGCGGGGGGAGGGTATATGGAACTTTCGGGATAGCATTTAAAATGCAAATAAAGAAAATATCTAAAAAAAAGCCATGTCAAAGTTAAAGTTTGCTGTATGATGGGTTTTATAACATGGTTTACATAGGGTAGGTTCTTCAAACAGAAGAATGACAATACTGTGTAGCATGGGTGTGAGGCAGAAAACAATTAGGCCAAAAAATAAGTTTGCCTAAGGACTCTTGGTTCTGAGCATCCACACACATAAAACAGCCTTTGAAAGCACTGCAGATTGAGTGGCCATCCAGAGAAAGTTGAAAGGCTTCATCAGGGACAAAATTCCAATTGGAGGTTGCATTCTCTCTCTAGCTTTAATAGCTTATGCATACCAGGCCATTTTATTATTTGAAGGAGTGTTGTGTGCTGGTTCCGTGCACATAATTTTGAAAATCCTAAGAACCTATATTTTAATCTAGTTTGTCAAACTATGCTAATTTTATTATATAAGAAATTAATTTCTAAGCCCTTCTGTCTATACAGGAGAGATAAACATGCTACATAGAGGAGTCAACTTAGGGTTTCTCAGAGTGTATCTAATGCAATCAACTGTGTCTAGCGCATAGTGGGTCCAGCGCATAGTGGGTGCTCAGTATGTATTCTTGCTGTTCTTGCTGTTCGGTATGAGGCAAGTACCAAATGCCATAGAGCTCAATAAGGAACCTTCTCAGTATTACTGGTGGAGGAGCCAGGATTAGAGTGCACTACAAAACACAAACATCTTAACACTAGAAGAACATATGATCAAGCTGATCCCAGAAGTGCTCAGAAATATGCCAAAAACTGAAGACAACCAGTTCATTTTTTAATTGATTTTGAAATTCATTGAAATTGATTGAAAGTCTGGGATAATATGCTGTATTAAATGGAGAAAGAACATTCTATGTGTGCATATGTGTGTGTGTGTATGTGTGTGCTCCCATGCATGTGCATGCACATATGTGGCATGTGATTGAGTGGGTGAGCATACTGTTGGCCAGAGAGTTTCAGAAATCCTCTTTTCTCTACTTCCCCTGTTCTAGGATTACAGACACAAATATCTTACCTGTCTGCCTGTCTATCTGC
>NC_034594.1:13678472-13684921 GCF_900095145.1 Mus pahari | reverse complement strand
TCCTTCCTTCCTTCCTTCCTTCCTTCCTTCCTTCCTTCCTTCCTTCCTTCCTTCCTCCCTTTCTTCTTCAGCTACCAACTTCTGGTTTGTGCTTTTGGGGATGTGAAGAGACACCATGATTAAAGCAACTCTCTAAAAGTAAAACATTTAATTGGGGCTGGACTACAGTTTCAGAGGTTCAGTCCATTATCATCTTGGCAGGAAGCCTGGCAGTGTACAGGTAGACATGGTGCTAGGGATGGAACTGAGAGTTCTACATCTTGATCTGAAGGTAGCAAAAGGAGACCGTGTGTCATGTAACTTGAGCATATAAGACCCCAGAGTCCACCCTCACAGAAACACACTTCTAACAAGGCCCCGCTTTTTTTTTTTTTTTTTTTTTGAGACAGGGTTTTTCTGTATAGTCCTGGCTGTCCTGGAACTCACTTTGTAGACCAGGCTGGCCTTGAACTCAGAAATCTGCCTGCCAAGTGCTGGGATCAAAGGCATGTGCCACCACACCTGGCTAAGGCCGTACTTCTTAATAGTGCCACTCCCTATGGACAGGCATTTAAACACATGAGTCTGTGGGGGACATTGCTATTCAAACAACCACATTATGTTACCAGGAATGGAACTTGGGGCTTGTATATGCTTGTCAAATGCTCCACCACTGAGCTATATCCTCAGCTCCCATCAACATAGCTGATTTTTATGTAGATAGTGGAATTGAGCCCCGAGTTTTCACAGCAAGTGCATACAAACTGAACCCCGTAACAAGGGCTCATTTTAAAGATCTTTATCCACATTACTGCAATACACATCTAAGGTAGGAATCTGTAATTGATGGTTTGACAAACATAGCAACCTTTGTGCTAACTGAGTGAACTCTAGTTTTCTCTATCATGCTGTTCATATTCCAGAGCTAGTGTAAATAGGACAGCAATCCCTATTCCATGCCTATAATGTGCTTCTTAATAGCTTGCTCTCTTCTGATGGCAGTATTCTGACTCCACAGTATGTTTGCCTTTTCCTTAGGTCTATCAATTTTGTTTTGATACCTCACAGGCATTTTTGGAGCACATACATTATTGCTGGAGGTATCATTCCCTACTCTAGGGATAGTGAACCATCAGCAATGATCCCCATTCCTGTGGCCTTCAGGATCTAATACTTTATAGCTCAATTTTTTTTGAGCAACCCTGCTTCTTAGCAGTAAGAATGGGATGCTTGTAGGATGAGTCTATGTTTTGCACGTAAAACCCTACGTCTCAATTTTGGACAAGTAACTTCGTTTAGCTTTCTCAACTGTAAAGGGAGATGTCTTTATTGTTGGGTTGACATAGTAATCAACAGCAAGTAGTAGTTACCATAAATTGTAATGTTCAAGAACAGTTGCTTTCATACAATGGCTGAAAGGGTTTTCTTTTTGTTTGTTTACAGAGATGGGAATGAAACTCAAGGCATCATGGCTCATGGTGCTCCAAACTCATCACTAAGCAATCTGGAGTTTGATAGGAAAACTTGTCACATTTGCTGTGACTTTAACTCTCGATGCCTCAATCCCTTTCCAAAATGAACACGAGCCTGTCAAATACTCCCTCACCTAGAGCTATCAGTGTTTGTGGGAGGCCTAGGTCTTTGACTTAGAGGTCAAACTGGCCTGACCTCGCTTCAGAGCATCTGCTATCTCTTGCCAGGGGGGTACCAGATACTGCTGCCTTCTACATCCTTCTTCTCAGTTACGGGGATACACCTAATTAAAGACACACCTCACCTTTTCTTGCATATTTTGCTACTCTTTTGCTCCTTTTTTCTTTGCTTTGTCTCTGCCTCCAGATGTGCATCATGTAATGTCATGTGGAGTTTGTGCTGTCTTTGCCCTTGTTGCTGGGTTCTGTCTGATTCACGTGCCTCTTTACAGTTCTAGCAGGCTGTTAGAATGGGATCTAACCCAACCTCATTAGAATTTTATGAGAGAACTTTTGGACACGCAAGTCTGCAGAGGAGAGGCCATGTGAGGACACAGAATACATCTACCTGCAAACCTGCCCAAAAGTGCTCAGGAGTAACTGAGCTTGATGGCATCTTGATTTTACCTCTACCTCCTCCAGACTGTGAGAAGTAAATTTCTGCTGTTTAAACTGCCCAGTTGGTGGTATTTTATGAAGACAGCTCAAGTGAACCAGTGCAATAGATCTTGCAGTTTTGGAACAAAGCAGTTTAGATAGACCTCGGGGCAGAAGTGTGAATTTCCACAATTTGTTCACCAGCAAACTATGAACAAAGAAAGTTTTAGGTTAAATTACTACCTCTGTAGAACCAGAGAACTCAATCCATATACCAGAGTGAAATCCTATAGTTATATGTATAGCAAAGCCTTTATGTATAGTAAGGCCTTTGTATGTCTGTCTTTGAGTAGAATATTACAGCAAAGCCTTTGCTATGTTTGGATCAATCAGTAGAGGCTGAGAAATTGTTATGAGATTGCTAGAACTTTGAAGAAATCTCTCTCTAGAGAATCTGCACTTGTTGCTACCTGAGAGCTTGCAGCTGCACCAAATTTGGTCGTAAGCCACTCCTGGCAAACCTGGAGTTCTTACTTTTGATTGTGCCTAGCTGTGGTCAAAAGGGACTGAGATTTGTATGGGTTGTCATCTGCTCGTCCTCTCCAGAAGCAAGGGCAAGATAACTTTGGTAACTGGAACCTTTCCCAGCCCCAATTAACCTTGCATAATGTTTGAATAAAGTAACTAACTGGAGTGAGCTAGCTGAGTGTTAGTCTCCTCCAAGAAGGCTGCTTCTTTGGAAAATGAAGGCTTAGCATGTTTTCTGAGCTTCTCTCTCCACTGTGACACCTACAACCAACATCAATCAATAAAAATCCAATGGAGATTATGTTTACTGAGCTCCATGCATTGGCAATTCTTCTCATCCATCTAAAAGAAAGTGTGTGTGTGTGTGTGTGTGTGTGTGTGTGTGTGTGTGTACAAAAGACACACTTCTATAATAAATGAATGACCCTGCATGGCATGACTGTCTACTAAAAATTCTACCCATCTTTACTTTTACTTCAGGTTTTTACTTTTAAAAAAAGCAACTTGCAGAAACTACTCTGAAAACTGACATCTTCAGGCAGGTCCAGACACTCTGTGGGGTACTCAGGCAGGCAACCCTACCTCAGAGCTGACCTCTGCCTTTCTAAGCTCCAAGTTCTGATCACAGTGGGAGATTTGAACTCATTATGAAGTAGAATTCTGCTGCCAGAACTTGGGTACCATATGTCTTCCTTGGTGATAAGGTTGACATTTGCTTCCATTGAAAATCTGAAAGTCAAACCATTGTTGGCTAATGCTCAAGGGAGAACCTGCAGCTGATGCCTGCATCAGCCCAAACTCTGATAGACAGAGCCCTGGGACCCTGCTCTCTTTCACCTCAGTGCATCTTGATGGCGAGACTATAATGTGGGAGATTTTTGAAGTCAACAATTGACCTATAGGGAAAAGAGAGTGAGGATTTTTTTTTTTTAAATTTATCCTGTACACTGAGGGACCACCTCTCTATTCAATTTCCATTTGTGTCTGTTTTACAAAAGAAAAAAATGTTTCTCTATATCATATCATAAAATTCTACCTATATTCTGTCTGAATCAGAAAATATGAACATTTCCTTACATCAACACAAAGTTGAAGAAAATGTTGAGGTTTCTCATTATTCATTATGTTCAGTGATTAATTTTCTTCCTGTGGATGAATTGTAATAACATAAATAAAAACAATATTTTTATCAGTCTCTTAATATTTTAACTCTGATGAACTTTTCAAGATTTGACGATAAGTTGATGATTACTATTTTACTTTTGGTTGATACCTTATACTATCCATATATTGAGTTTTTACTGTGTTTTTGGCTTCATCAAATCATCCTGTATCACCAGACAATTGTTTAATATGCCTATTATTCTATAGTCAGTAGCAAATGCTTGTAGTTAATTATACATATTGGTTATTTGTATGTGGCTACGTTTTTCTCTTCTTTCACTGAAGAACAGAAAAGAAAACACTTAATGAAACTTTAGCTCATTATTTATAGGTCAGTTGCATGTTGGAATGCTGAATACTTCTTTTTAAAGTACTGAAGTCATATGAGAAGGGTTATAATATATTAGTTTGCTCTATATACATATTTTAATGCAACCAAGTTTTAGATGATACATAGTACAAAAGCATAATCCCCATGGAATACTGGGAAAGAAATTAGCAAGTACCCAGGCATCAGGTGGACTCATCATGTTTCTGCCACTAATATTCTGTGTAAAATAAATCACTAGGCCTGTCTCATTTTTGCTCACTTAAAATTGTAGTAATTACAGACAATTGCCTCCAAGTGTTTTGTGTCATACCTAACCTTGACAACTTAGACTGAAAAAAATATGCACATTAGCAAAGAGTACATCTGTAAAGGAGTCAAGAGACAATTAAGCCAGTGACCCACCCTGAATCTGGGCAGCACCATCCTGTAGGTTGTTGGGTAGGATGGAATAAGGGTGGAAACTGGAGGAAGTTTGATACCAATGTCTGCTTCCAGCCCACTGTGCTATGATGCTCAATACACCAGTAAGGTCCTCTCCACCATGGTGGAGTGGCATCTCTGAAACTATGATGTTGTTTTTTAGATTTATTGTATTTTAGATTTATTTTAGTCTTAATCTTGTGTATATTTATATGTCTGTGGGCGTGTATGCCTATGCATATGTGAGTGTGTGTGTGTGTGTGTGTGTGTGTGTGTGTATGCACAATCCTGCTTGAAGAACCCATAGTCATTAAATCACTAGCAGGTGGTTGTGGGGTACATGACAGAGGAATTGAACTTGAGTTCCCTGGGAGAGTAATATGCACTCTTATCCTCTGAGCCATGTCTTTAGCAGCACA
This sequence comes from Mus pahari, assembly GCF_900095145.1. Lineage (NCBI taxonomy): Eukaryota > Metazoa > Chordata > Mammalia > Rodentia > Muridae > Mus > Mus pahari. The sequence continues at coordinate 13,680,011 of NC_034594.1, read as the reverse complement.
TATTTATGTTATTAACTGGAGGTTTAACTATTACTGAACCTAAAATATCAGTTGGTATAAGTAAGAGAATACTCATGAGAAATGTTACTCCATAAAGCAGATACTAGATTTACCTAATTAGATATATTTTATTTTAATAACTTTCCTATAAATTAGAAATACTTTCACACATTCTCATTTAATTTTGTGTGCATGTTTTAGCCTCTGTGGTACTATGACTGATTGGTGCGCAAGGTAATTAGCAGATGGGTGGTCTGAGTGACAACGGCCCTATAGGCTCTTGTATTTGAGAGCTGGGTCACCACTCAGTGGAACTATTTGGTAAGGATTAGCCTTGTTGAAAGGAGTGTGTCACTGGGGGTGTCTCGGAAGCTTGAAAAGTCCACACCATTTCTAGTTAGCTCTTCCTTTCTGCCTTGTACTTGTGGATCAGGGTGTAAGTTCTCAGCCACCACTCTAGAGCCATGCCTGTCAGCCTTGTGCTGAATTCCCTAACATGATGGTTATGGACTTAGACTCTGGAAATGGAAGCCTCAACAGTCTTTTTATTTTGTATGTTGCCCTGTCATGGTGTCTCTTCAAAAAAGAAAAAGTAGCTAAGTCAATAGATGATCAGTTATACAGATGTATTAGTGAATTCAAATATGCAAATATGTTGAGGATATTGGATTCTCAAAAAAGAAAATGAGACAATAAATTATTGTAATTGATTTTATTCTATATCACTTAGAATAATTATTAGGTGGTTCCCAGTAATTCAAAAACATTTTCCCCAAATTACAAGATTTTCCTTATTAATTCAACTTTTCATGAGTACGAACTCTTTACAAATTATAAAATTGTTTCTTTCTTGTTAAACAGTTCAGTAATAGACAAGAATAGCCTGCTGTGTGAGACTCTTTGGATACATAGGTGGAGACTGGTGGGAAGTTGGTGTGACTGAAGCTGCATCCAAGAAAAGGCATTAGAGGGAGTACACATCATCACTACACTGTTACAATACTATGTCACTACATCATCACTACATCATCACTACATCATTACATCATCACTACATCATAACTACATCACTACATCAGAGGGAGTACACAACACTACAAACACCAACATGAAACTGAGTATTTCTGTCTTGGTGAGATTTCAGATTTCAAAACAGAGCCTTCCTCAATGAAATGAAAGATTAAGAAGGTCGCTGGTTCTCCCTCCTCCCTCCTGCCCTTCTCTTCTCCCACACAATTCACAGACCTCTCTCCTTTACTTCTATTTTCCTTTAGGTCAGCACAGCACCGCTTTGTGGTAGTTCATTTTGTGTTCTTAAAAGAAAATATTTGAACTTCATAGAAACAGTTATCTAGCTAACACTTTTGAAAGCTCAAAGTCAAGGGCTGAGTGGCCCTGTCTGTATGGGCTCTGGCTAGTGGTCACATTACGTGGTGACAGGAGGGGATAAAAGGGAGAGGCCCAGGATGAGACAGAAAGCCAGAGACGAATCTCCTCCTCCTCCTCCTCCTCCTCCTCCTCCTCCTCCTCCTCCTCCTC
>NC_034594.1:13671657-13677337 GCF_900095145.1 Mus pahari | reverse complement strand
CAGACTGATTTCCAGAGTGGTTGAACAAGCTTGCAATCCCACCAGCAATGGAGGAGTGTTCCTATTTCTCCACAACCTTGCCAGCATCTGCTGTCACCTGAACTTTTAATCTTAGCCATTCTGACTGGTGTGAGATGGAATCTCAGGGTTGTTTTGATTTGCATTTCCCTGATGGCTAAGGATGTTGAACATTTTTTTATGTGTTTTTTTTTTTTTATCATGTCTTATTTCTTACAGAAAATAGCTCTGCAAGGCCAGTAGTATTCTCTTGTAAGGACTATGCCATATATCCTAATTACCTTGTACAAGCCTCTACCTCCTAGGGTCTCACCATACAACACCATCACCTGGAGAACTGTTCTGCAGCACATAATCTTCATAACTAATGCTGATACTTTTGTTCATCCCATGGGGATGTTTTAGAAGGTTCTCACAGGGATCCTCCTGTAATTCCCTAAACATCTTGTCTTTAATAGTTCTGAGATTTATCAGTGCTTCAGATACTCTTTGTAGACATAAGCTTTTCTACCTGACCTCTTTGTTCCCAGAATAACAACTTTGATACTTAATTATTTATGAACGAATACCTAGGCCATGAACTTTGTCCTGTTCCCAAACTAGCTGTGACTCATATTAGTCTTTTTAAATCCTTCTGTGTCTACCACATGGTTGGTTACCTCTCTTCTGTTTCATGTGTCTGACTTCCTCAGAGTTTGGGGTGAATCTTCCTCTGTCTGTCTAACTCCCAAAGTTCCAATGGTTCTCTACCAGTCACCCCATCTTCTAATCCTGCCTCAGCTCATTGGCCAATCAGCGCTTTACTGACAGGTGATCCTATCACACAGTACACAAGCGGCTATCCCTATAGAGAGTGGTTTTAACTGATTGTGGTTTTCTTTATACTTCTGCCCCTGATTAAGTATCACACACTATCACCCTTTCAAATAGCTTGAGTCTAATTCACTGTTCTTGTAACAAAATTGCGTTTCTGCCCTGTTCACATTGGCTTAGAAGGTTTATTTACTTACCTGAGAGTAACTCCCTTCATGACAGATACATTTTAGTTTTAGGAAGAAAACAAACAAACAAACAAAAAAGCCATAGAGTTTTCAAAAGTAAGGTACTAGATAGCTGAAACTATTACAGGGGACACTGTAACATTCTGATATTTTATGAGAAACAGCAGAATCATATATACCGCATTCTTTTGCCCAAGTTTGCCCAAGTTTCTATTCTATTGTATTTTCGGCATAAGCACTGCATTTAGAATGTGTTCCTCAATCTATCTCTGTAACATGTTGTGCATGTAACTTGTATTTGCAATAGCAGTGTGGTCATGGTACCTTCACAGCAAGTTTCACTTGTGTCTTTACACAATGTCTGTATAAAGGTAACTCTCAAAGACTACACTTCTGTTAGGAGCTGCCCAAGATTAGCTTTGTGAAGCTGAAAAAGAAATGTAATAATACCTTATCCGAACTTGGTTTTAGAATATTTTGTGCATATTAAATCTTATTATATTAGTCATTTTCTTCTGGCCATTGCTCTCTGGCACATTTACTTATCTGATCTTTTAATTTATCCCTCTCCATATATGCACTAACCACTTTCCCTACCCTTCAATGTACAGTAATCTTGACATAATGAAGGTTTTTAATTAGCTTCTTATCTTTAAAATTATGCCTTCAAATGTCTTGCATTGTAGGATGGTCTATTTTCTCCAAATATAGATATTTTTAGGATTTTCCTTTTGAATATGTCTATCCTTTAAATTTATGACTAAAAGGCAAACCATTTCTAGCATTTGTGTCATGACGCACAATTTCAGAACACACTTTTTTCAAAGCCTATGTGGAGAATTCCTTTACCTAAGAATGTGAAATACCTGTAAATGTAAGTCAGCACACAGTGAAAGCTAATGCTTTGAAGAACTGAGTTAAAACGTGAGGCCCAACAAACCCTTTTCAGTCAGATCCTTGTGTGTACAGTGTGGCATATGAGTGTGGACATGTTCTTGTGTGTGTGCACGTGAGCCAATGTGATCGTGCAGCCAGTGTAACATTTTAAAACATTGAGAATTAGATAAAGTATTAATAAGTCACGTTGTCCCTCTTTGTGATTTTGTGCAGATTTTTTCAGATTCTGTGACTGTCCTTTGTTGTCTCCTGGAGCCAGGCTTTATATTCTCTTAGGAATGAGTTCCTGCTTTGTATTTTCAGCCCAGAGAACGTAGGGCACATTTCCCTCCTTGAGTTTTGATGTAAGTTGCTTTCTCATGGGATCATATGCTCTTAGAGGTCAGGAGAAGACGTTTTGCTGTAAAGTCCCTCGTGGCATTTTAGAGTAGATCCTTACAACAGAGAGATTATTAAGCCAGGAACCCTGAGGTGTTTTCCATGTTACTCTTCTCACAAAGCATAGAAACATGAGGTCTCTGGATCAGGGTATGAAACGGTAATTTTCAGAGCATAGTGCAGTAACTGCTAGGTCACTAGTCTTTGTAAGCAAGTCATCTGTGTTTGCACCAGGAATCATTCAACTTCAAATAGGAAATGCAAAGGTTGCATTGGATACTGGTGTGTATAATGTCTTCTCTTAGGAAAAAAAAAAAGATAATTTCCAAGTTCTTTTTTTGAGAGAGGAGGAAGTCCCCATTTAGTTGGGCAGTGGTGTCAGCAAACGGATGCTTGCATTGGTCCAGAATCTCTTTATCTCTTGCTTTACTGCTCAAATGTCCACTAACCTGTATTTTAGTGCTATTTTGCTCAGAAACCTCTGGGGAGGGGGAGCAGAAGCATGGAAATGTCCATGAATATTGTTTCCCATCATATGTAAAGAAGTTGAAATAGACTTGAGTTTCAAAAGTAGGCTGCTTGAGTTAAAAAGGGTGCCATGAAATATTTGTCAGAGTACCATGGTCAAGGACAAAGAAAGACTAAGAAATTATTTTCCATGTATCAAAAGGGGGGAGAATTCATTTTATCTGAATTCATTGTGTAGGACGTATTGGAAAATGAATCTGAAAACTAAATAGTAAAACATCGTAAAAAATTCGTTAGAGGCAGTTGGGAAAATTATATTTGTATTACCTACAGCTGATATATAATGTAGATGTGTTAAATTTCTTACGTTTGATTGTTTTACTGAAGGCATAGAAAATGTTCTTGTTTGAGGGAATGTACATTTATGTTCAAAGTTAAATTTTATATAAGGTTTATATGTGTCATCTACAAATAGGTCAGAAGAATAGGTATTTTATGTCTTTTTCTTCATAGAGAGAGGGGAAGGGAAGGAAAAAGGGAACGTAAGAGTAGGTAAGAGACAGAGTGGAAGTGAGAGAGGGAAGGGGAGGAAGAAGGAGAGGAGAGTTCAGTGAAATGCATATGGTGTTTAATATTGTCTTCATGGAACCCTCTTGAAGGTTCAAACTTAGAAATTAAAAAAAGTAAGAAAAGTTTTCACTGAGAAAACAAGGGTAGATGGAAGTGTGTTTAAGGAAGCCAGGGTAGAAAATGGCACTGTTTATAAAGTACATGCAGTATGTCAATTATTGTCCTAGCATCTAGAGACACAGATTAAGATACATTTCTTTTCTTTTAATGAGCTTATCATAAAGAGACTAAAACAGTTTAATGGATGCCCAGCATATGATATAGGAATGTTTTTATGTCTCTGTGCATTTTGGGTCAGTCTAAATACATTTTGATGAAAACTGAGACCTTTGAGATTAAGACAGGGATGATAATTTACCACTATGTAGGAAGGGAAGAGTCCGGATGTCTGAGTTTGCTTTGCAAGATGGCATATACCCGGAGTCTTAGAGCCATGTCTGTGCTGGGAGTGTAGACACATTGGGCTCACAGGGTGCATGGGAAGCTCTGCATTCTTAGCTAAGGCTAGAGTTAGACCCTGGGATGTTTCCTTCCAGTACATACTCATTTTCTTAGAGGCCAGCAGCAGATTACAAAGAGACAGGGAAGCTTAATTTGAAATATAAACTTAGCACCTGTCCTGTATGTACTCTACATATTTAGGACATTTAACCTGGCTCCCATCATAAGAAGAAGAAGGAGAAGAACAGCAACCACACAAAGTGTGAGATCTCAGACATGTGTCACTGATTCAGATGGGACCTGAAATTTGCAATGGAAATTGTTAAAAGTAGAAATGCCTCAGTTAGAGGTTTTGTCTTCCCACAACTCAGAGAAGGGAGTGGCTTCGGTCTTTGGGATTTAATTACGAGTCTCAAGATTTACTAGCCCCAACAGAGAGAGGAAGCATTTTCACAAATATTTTCAATAATATGAATGAGAATTGGAACACATGGTGTATTGCAGATTTTAGAAGGCCAATACCTTATCCATTAGGCCACAGACACAGACGGTGAATGTATTCCATTGTTTAAATTCATAAAATTATACCTATTCCCTTCTTGGCTTATATTGAAGGATTATTAGAAAAAGACAACACAATACAAATGTCACTGAGCTGATCTCTAGGGTTACAACAAAGAGTGTTCCCAGTTGCAGAGCTGGTCAGACCAGAGTTGAAACCTCTCGCATAGGAGCTTGAACCTGTTAATCTAGGTCCAACTTATTAAAAGCTGGAAGCCTATGACGTGCTTTGCTAAGAACAGTGAACAGTCACTGACAATGTATCTTGGTGTCAGCACCCAGGCTTAGTATGGGCGAAAGTTCACTCAGCACCCCCACCTGCCCCCCTAAAAGAAAATAGAAAGAAAGAATTCCTGCTAAATGAGTATTTGTCTTCCCTTCTTTCTAGTTCTGTCCTTTGCCCCCCTTTAAAAAGACTGTCCCATGAGAGGAGGAAAGGCAATTGCAAGACATCATTTCTACTATTTACCCATCTCTGCAAATATTTAATCCTCAGAGTAGGGTTTCATACACATCAATCCTACTTTGGAAACTGAATGCATGCTGTGGACATATCGAGAAAGGTTCTTTAGCAGATGGCATCAAGGGTTCAGGAAATCCACAGAGACGGTAGAGCTGGGAAGCATGGATGCTATCTTCCTGCTGGACCACAGGCCATTGGCAGTACTGGCCACCTTTGAAGTTGCTCTTAGGCCAAAACAAACAAATGGAAAAGCAAGTTTCATTGACCATATCATTTAGAGAATAATAGACCTCATTGAAACTGTCTGGAATCTTCATGAAAATTTTTATAATTTTAAAAAATTTATTCTTTGAAAATTTCTTCCATTATACAATATATATATTTTGATTACAATTACCTGCCAACAGCTCCCCACAGAGCCCCACATCATGTTGTTTTTCTCCAAAGGTCCTATTGTCTTTAAATTCCCTAATGATAAACAACCCCTCAAAAACTATTTAATAGACTTCTTGAATTACCCACTCAAGCTGTGTGAACTCAGATGTCAAGCCCTGCACATTTCGGAGGTTCAGACCCCTTGAATTGGGATCTCCTAACTATAGTCTTCTGATTACATGTCAAATGTTGTACTGGCTAATTTTGTGTCAACTTGACACATCTGGAGTTATCACAGAGAAAGGAGCTTTAGTTGAGGAAATGCCTACATGAGATCCAGCTGTAAGGTATTTTCTCAATTAGTGATCAAGGGGGAAAGGCCCCTTGTGGGTGGGACCATCCCTGGGCTGGTAGTCTTAGGTTCTATAAGAGAGCAGGCTGAGCAAGC
>NC_034594.1:13660253-13670151 GCF_900095145.1 Mus pahari | reverse complement strand
GAGAGAGAGAGAGAGAGAGAGAGAGAGAGAGAGAGAGAGAGAGAGAGAGAGAGAGATGTATGTACTAGTGGAAAGAATATCAGAAAGAAAGCCAGGGGCATAGCACATACCCTTATTCTCAGACACAAAAATCTCTGAGTTTGTGGCCAGCCTGGTCTACATAGCAAGTCCCAAGGCAGCCATGGCTGCACAGTGAGACCCTGTTTTTTTATTTGTTTGTTTTTAGAACAGAAGGAAGACAATTAAACATAAATTGTTTTAAATAACTTCTTCATACAAAACTAAGTAAAATAAAAATATTTAGTATCTTAGTTAGGGTTTTTAATACTGTGATGAAATACCATAACCAAAGACAAGTTGGGGAAGAAAGGGTTTCTTTGGCTGATATTTTCAAACCATAGTCCATTGAAGGAAGCCAGGACAGGAACTCAAATGAGCCTGGGACCCGGAGGCAGGAGCTGATGCAGAAACCATGGAGGATTGCTGCTTACTGGTTTGCTCTGCTGGCTTGCTCAGCCTGCTTTCTTATAGAACCCAGGACCACCAGCTCAGGGATGACATCACCCACAATGGTCTGGGCCCTTCCATATAAATCACTCACAAAGAAAATGCCTTAAGCTGGGTGTTATGGAGTCATTTTCTCAATTAAGGTTCCCTCCTTTTAGATAACTCTAGATTGTGTGTTAAGATGACATAAGACTAGCCAGAATATGTACTAATGAAAATGAGTTTTATTTTTCACAAGCATTATGCATTGGATGAGTTTGCTACGCATTTTGATTCTATTTGAGATCATGGACATGTGCTGTTTGTATACCCTTGGAGGACAGTAATGTATGCAGTCTGTTTGATTCACTCTCCTGAGCCGAACTGCAGAATCATTATGAGCAGTGATTGCTTAGTGTTTATCAACCCACATCCTTCAAGCTGGTTTCTACCAATTCCTCCTCCTTAGTATCTCTCCACCAGAGACCTCTCGACTGCAGCTTAATTACATGTGAAGAGGAAGCCTGAAACCTTTGAATTAGCCTTCCCATCCACTCGAGATTCCTTTCACTCTCACTGAGCCAAGAAATATGTCTCCCCTTCTGTCACATCACTAACAGTCTCGGGCTTGAAGAATCACCATGCTACATAAATCATTTGATGGAAAGATCCTTAAATACCAGTTGTGAGCTGGGATAGGAACATAACTCGTTCACTGGTTCTCTTCCTTAAAGTATATGTCCCTAGATATACTTTCCAGAACTTGAACGTTACCTCGTTAGATCGTTTTAAAGATGTTACCGACTTTATTTTTTCTATTTCAGAATAACAGCAGTGCGTGTGTGTTTTTGTGATCAGTGTAACCTTATCTTTTGGATGTTTGTTTCATCTTTCAGTTCACAAGGCTTTGCCCTCAGGGAAAACACAGAACACTGATAGAGACACAGAAATCAACTCCCACCAACAGTGGGCAGAGCATCATGTCTGGATGAGCAGTGTGTCCTGTCTGGGGCCAAGGAACTCACTTCGTGGGCACACAGTTATAAACCAGAGGTCAAAAGGCTTTCCAAGCAGGTGTCCTGTGTGTAGTTATCTGAAAGATGAGGTGAGTTAATCTGAGGAGTGAGGTGAACATTTTATAAAAGCATACAGAACAAGAGTTCAGTGAGGCAAAGGAAAAAGTAGAAATTGGAGAATGGCCATTCTGGACCAAGGAAGCTGTGACAGAGGAAGGGGTAAGAGAAACATGGTAGGACTAGGTGGCCCATAGCCAAGGACTTTCCTCTTTATTTTGTTTAGGAGCTTTCCCACAGTACAAAGTGGACAAAGACACCCCCCATTGACCCTTCTGACTTTACATAACATTTCTGTCAGGATGAACTGTAATACTCCATTAAGAACGTGTTCTTCACAGGGTACCCAATGGAGGAGCTAGAGAAAGTACCCAAGGAGCTGAAGGGGGGATATAACCCTGTAGGTGGAACAACAATATGAACTAACCAGTACCCCCTGAGCTTGTGTCTCTAGCTGCATATGTAGCNGAAGATGGCCTAATCGGCCATCATTGGGAAGAGAGGCCCCTTGGTCTTGCAAACTTTATATGACCCAGTACAGGGGAAGGCCTGGGCCAAGTAGTGGGAGTGGGTGGGTAGGGGAGCAGGAGTGGGGGGGGGTATAGGGAACTTTCAGAATAGCATTTGAAATGTAAATAAAGAAATAATAATAATAATAATAATAATAATAAATTAAAAAAAAGAACGTGTTCCTGTGTTGTGTTTCTGTTTTACTCCACAACGATCATCTTAGTGAAGTATTTCATATTTGTATCAATCAAATAAAATAATTCAATCAATCAACTTCCATTGCTAGGAGTCTTTCATCATTTAAATCTCAAGTGCATTATCTTTGCTATTACATAACTTAATTATAAAGGGTATTCTGATACAAATGAACAAAGCTGCTACCACATCAGGACACGCACAGGGCATGCACGATGGGCAGGCTTTGCATAGTGCATTTCTCTTTCCTTCTGGGGTTAGCATTCTCCCTTTCCTAGAAAAATTAGCTTGGTTTTATGAGCTAAAAACATAGATATGGCTTTTGAATATGATACTTCCTCTGAATCCTGTCGTGCACCCACTGCATCAGATCATAGCAATTTACAATCTGCACGAGCAACTGGTGTGTTACAGCTTGCTCACCTTATGTCCCCATAACCATGGCTGCTTTCCTTAATATCAGTGTCAAAGAAGTCAATACAATCAGCTGGTGAGTGAAGTTTATATAGCTTTTTGTTGTGAAACTTTTGTTACATTTTATTTATTTGTGTGTGTGTGTGTGTGTGTGTGTGTGTGTATGTGAATGCTTGTGGAGGTCAGAGAACAGCATGATCTTCAGGTCAGAGAACACCATTTCTTTCACCACGTAGTTTTTGGGAATGATATTCAATGTGTCAGGCTTGAGAGCAAGCACCTTTAATCGCTGAGTCCACTAAAAGCTTTGAAAACAATTAACCTTAGCAAGTGGACACAGACACTGGCTGTAGAATGGGTCGTGCCTTAATGTGTCTTGCAGAAGCAAGTTTCCGGTTTGTGAGTTCTGTTCTTTGTATCGTGTATAGAAATATGAGGTTTTGCTTCTGTCAATGGCACATTTAGAGTCCTATTCGACTTGGTCTTTACCTAGTTAATATAAGCAAACAAGCAAACTATCAAATACTGGATGAATAGAGCGTCTAAAGGCATCCACAGAGCAGAGCTCTGTCTTCCCTGGATGTGTTTCCCAAGGTGGAATTTGTCTAATGTGGCTTCTGTCTGTCTGTCTGCTGTGTTCCCACAGCCGGGGATGCTGGTCTTCAGCACTCGGAAATCCTACCTCTGTTTTCTCCTCTCACCTTTTCCCTCACACAAATCTGTGCCAGGATGTTCAGTGACATTCATACTGTTGAGTTAAAATGCAGACCGGGGTTGTAACTGTTCATTGGCATTCACAGGCTCTGATTCCAAAACACCTACAAATGTTCACATTACATGTTCTGTGGAGTCCTAAACATCGGGCATTTTTTTTTCAGCAAAATACTCAAATATTGATAAGAAGGTTTAAAATAAAAGGATGAATTACCATGACATTCTATGAATTATGTTTGTGGAAGAACTCAAGAGAAAATTATCAAAATATAAAATAATTTCTAGAATATTTAAAGCTTCATTGGGAAGGATTCAATATATTTTACATGAATGAAAATAGAGTGATAAGATACTTTTTATATTCACAGGCAAGAAAGATGGCAATTATTATTTTTTTATTAAGATGGAAAGATTGCAGACAATACCCATGCACAGACTCGAGGAATAAAACAAAGATAGTTGCTGAGCAGACATTTTATGAGGTGGGTTAGACGGGAAGGTAGGGCTTCCAAAATAAAAGAATCTTTAGAAAGCAAAATATAAAAAGAGAGACTGGAGGGTCCTTTCAAGAAAGCACAGTCTTAAGTATGAATGACTCTGCATATGGCAGGGATGATGGCTTAGGCCTAAGGAGAGCCATGTGCAGGCTAGCTGCTCAGTACCAGCGCATGTCAAGGGCAGGAGTAAGTGACAATGAGACAGAAAGTGCAAGAGTGGAGGAGGACAGAAGAGAGAGGGGAGGGAGAGGGGACCTCACACACATATATGCCCACACAAGTAACCCACACATTCATACACACACACACACACACACACACACACACACACACGTACACCACACACCCACATACACACATAGACACACACTCATACACACATACACACACATATACCACACACTCATACACATACATACACACACACACACTCATACACACACTCATATACACACGCACACACATATACAAACACACATACACCACACACTCATACACATACACACGTTCACACACATACATACTCATAAACTATACACTCATACACTCATACACACACACACACACACACACACACATACACACACACCAGAGAAGGGGGATGGAGAGAGAGAGAATGATAGGCTGGTAAAGGAGAGAAGAAAGGGAAAATTGGGGTGACTAGAGACTCTAAAACCCTCTGGTTGTGGGGTAAAAAACATAAAGATCAAGACAAGAGGCAAAGTAGCACAAACGGTCTACTCTCTCCAGGGGACAGCAGCCCAAATAGACAGAGAAAGGGACGCAAGAAGTGATAACGATGGCCTCTGTCCTGTGCGAGGGCTGGCCCAGACAGCAGCACCATCTCTTTCATTCACTTTTAAAGTTACATTATTTACTTGATTAATTACTGTGTATGTTAAATGTGTGAACATGGGCATGGACACATGGATGCCATAGCACATGTATAGAGGAAAAAGAACCCCTCCTGGGAGTCATTTTCTCCTTCTACCGGGGATTGAGTGCAGCTCTGTAGATTTTCATGGCAAGAGCTTTTACCCTCTGAGTCATTTCACCCACCCCTATACTTATGTTCCTTAGTACCTAATTAAAAAATATATTTATTTAATTTTGAGATTACAATATAATTAAATCATTTTCCCCTTCCCTGCCTTCCTCCCTCCATATTCTCCAACTTGAACTCTTTCAAACCTGTGGCCTCTTTTTTCTCATTAATTGTTAGTGTGTGTGTGTGTGTGTATGTGTGTGTGTGTGTGTGTGTGTGTGTGTGTGTGTCCCTGAACACATAAATACTACTTGTTCAGTCAGTCCATCACTCGTATGTATGTTTCATGCTGACCATTGTTATTGGATGACTGGTTGGTGTGCTCTTCCTTGGGGACGACTATTTCTCCTGCTCTCAGTTGCCCATAGCTCTCTGTGTAGGGTCAAGGTCAGGGTTGGCCTCTTTTCCCCACTCTTCCCCTTCCTCAGGTCTTTTTTAAAGGCACAGGTTGACCTAGGACACTCATCCTGTCTATCCTTGTCTAGGCTGCAGTCCCTCCTGCAAGACATTCTGTCAATTTGTCAGAGAGATGTAAAACCTTTTTCCTTGAGAGAAATTTCACTTCTGGCTGCCACCAGACTTCAGCTTTTGCTTCTTGGCTTGCATTCCATGGGGGATGCCAGTTTCGCAGGGTCTTTAAACAGTGTGTTAGCCAGGGCAAGAGGGCAGTGTCTTCAGAAGATCTTCATTTCCACCAGGAGAACAGCAGTATTGCTTTTGAATCATTTTATTTTTCTTAAGATAAAATATAAACTGAAACCATTTACTGTTATCTAATGTTGATAAGTGCAATATAAAGAGTTATCACCGTGAACAGGGTTAAAAAATATAAACTGATCTAACTTTGGTTGGGGCAATTTGTTGGTATTGAGCAATTTATTTTTTAAAAAGTTCATGATGTTTTAGTCAGAAATACTCCTTTCAGAGTTTAATTTTCAATATAAATTTGCATGGTATCATTTGTCGCAAATTAACAAGAAAGAAGACAATCACTATAAGCTATTGAACATCCATTGATGTGGTCAGTATGAAGCCTGCTTTAAGAATTATAGGGAAGAATTTGTCTCTGGAGCTAGCCTCCTCTTACTGTTAGCAATGACCTCTGTACAGTGTGTCCCAGATTCTTGTTTCCTGTTCAACAATTAGAAATTATACATTGACAGGAAAGTGAGAGGACAAAAGTTGGACAGAGTCCCAGCTGAAGCATGGGCCACCTAAAATAAGTTACCATCTGCGGCCTATGCAGAAGTCCTTGTGCCTTTCAGCCTTAGCAGCTCTAGGACAGTACAGCACACAGCATTTGCAGCAGGAAGGGATCCCATATATATGATCAGTTTTAGCCGTTGACATGAAATGTTAAGACAATCCACTTCAGCTTCTAGGGATGTGTTGACCTTTATTTTTACTGGTTATTTTATTTGTTTACATTTCAAATGTTTTCTCTCTTCCTGGTTTCCCCTCCAAGAACCCTCTATCCCCTCACTCTCCCCCTGCCGATATGAGGGTGTTCCCCCACCCACTCACCCATTCCTGCTTCACTTCTCTAGCATCTCCCTATGCTGGGACATCAAGCCTCCACAGGACAAAGGGCCTCCACTCCCACTGATGCCAGAGAAAGCAATCTACTACATCCACAACTGGAGCTATGGGGTCTTTCTCTCCATGTGTACTTTTTGGTTGGTGACTTAGTCCCTGGGAGCTCTGTGGGGTCCAGATAGTTGATATTGTTCTTCTTATAGGGTTGCAAACCCATTCAGCTCCTTCAGTACTTTCTTTAACTCCTCAGTTGGAGTCCCCAGGCTCAGTCCAATGATTGGCTGCAAGCATCTGCATCTGTATTGGTCAGGCTCTGAAAGAGTCTCTCAGGGGACCACCGTGCCAGCAAGCCTGTCAGCAAGCTCTTCTTGGCATCAGCCATAGTGTCTGGTTTTGATGTCTGCAGATGGGGTGGCAGTCTCTGGATCCTTTCTTTCAGTCTCTGCTCCACTCAGTCCCTGTATTTTCTTTAGACAGAAATAATTCTGTGTTAAGTTTTTGAGATGAGTTTTTGATTTAGAACTGATGACACTGCCCTAACAGACTAAAAACCATGGTTTGAAACATGCCATTAGGATGGCTCTTAAATATTCAGATGTTGCAACCCATGTTACAACAATGAGTCTATTAATAACCCCCTCCCTTTTTTTTTACCAAGTACATGTGTGTTTGCACTAGTCACCCAGGGAGTGATTGGCAATACTGAAGATAAATGCACAAAACTGAAAAAAAAGCCTGAGACGGAGAGAGTACCTGGTTGATGAGATCCTAACCACGCTGGCTAAACTCATTGTCGGGGCTGGGTCTTTTACAGGTATACGATAGTTTCCATAAGTACAATGAAAACTCTTTAAATCTATCAGGAAGACAGGGAAAAGAATCCAATTTGTGACATGATTCCAGAGCATAGGATTAGAAAGCAGAAAAAAGAAGCAATAACAGGGGCAGGTGGGTGTGTGTGTAGTAATGGTCTGAGGATGTATCAATCCCACCAGCTGAGAATAAACCTACTACCACAATTTTTGAGCTAAATTTGAAGCAAGCTTTATTAAATACTGGTTATTGTATTTCATTTATCTGAATCTTATAAAGGCAGAAGCTAGAAGACTGTGTACTTCCCACCTTTGTCCAATTAGGGGCAAACATAGATCCTGATGTACTTCCTCATTATGTACCTCCTGTCTAAGTGTGATCAAGCACACATTCCATGCACTTGGGTGCAACCCATCTCTTTACCAAAGTGAAAACATGTGGCTTGTTATCTCACACGAACAACAACCCCGACATTCCAGGAAGTTATCTGTCCTTGGGCAAGAGGGACTTACAGGTTAGAGGCATTTTTATTTTATAGATCTCTTAAGCAAAATAATTTAAACTTAAAACATAGCTTTAGCTATTACAGATGTAGCTCAGTTGGTAGAGTTTATGCCTAGCACACAGCATTTGTGAGGTCTGGATTTGACCTTACCATGAAATAAACTGAACATAGTGGTTCAAGTCTGTTAGCCTACTATTCCAGCCAGTAGGTGGAGGCAGGAGGATCTGAAATTCAGGTCATTATGAGTCACATATCAAGGCTAGCCTGGGATACATTAAGCCTTGGAAGCAGAGAAAAGTAAGTTAAGGCATAGGTCAATGGGACTCAGATTCTCCGTTGGTTAAGTGTTCCTATGATGGAACTCAGCCTAAAGAATAATGATTGCCATTTCCATTCCTAGGCAAGGAAACTTAGGACAGTTCTTACTTTATATTTATTAGTGAAGCTAGCCTGAAGGAGACTCTGGATGCCACTTTCAAATGCAGCCTATGCTACCGAATAACCCTAGGGAACAGCAGACTACCTTCCTCGTCCCCTAAGTAAAACAGAGCTGAGCTTCATATATTGTATTAACCTGAAGTGCATTCACATGACTTTATCCATAGACCTTTGTTGCTTTAGCAACTTGCTTGTTATAACCAACCATCCAACCTTAATTAGTACGACTTTATAATTAAAAGCACTTCACAGAACATATCCAAGAGCTTGTGCTCTTCTACTATACTTTATACATTGTGTTTTTATCTCCATTCACAAATCAAGGCACTGAACAAAGTGTTATCAAGGACATGGGGGTCAAGCTTAAGACAGATTACTGGACTTGAAAGATGAGACAAGTAGCTGCTGTTTGAGTAGCCACAGGAGTCTACAACACATAAGAATCATGTCAGCCAGTGTGCAGCAAATGCAAGGTTAAGGCCGAGGCAAGACAGAGCATTTTCTTGTGTTCACCCTGCTGCATGGCCAACCTCTTGGCTCCCAGCTGTCTTGCAGTCCTTGGTGTTTCTGAGGAATAACTAGGTTTGGGAACTCAATTTGTTTTTTGTCAGTCCTGAGGGTTAGCTTCTCTTAGCTGCAGTTGCTTCCACAGATCTTCTCACTTGGTGCCAATTCCACAAAGCCTTCCTTAATAAAGCTCTGTGACATT
Organism: Mus pahari; assembly: GCF_900095145.1. Lineage (NCBI taxonomy): Eukaryota > Metazoa > Chordata > Mammalia > Rodentia > Muridae > Mus > Mus pahari. The sequence continues at coordinate 13,661,216 of NC_034594.1, read as the reverse complement.
CATGTCTAGTGAAATATGGCTATCTTCTTTGTCCTTCTTTGTCTAGGATGGGATTTTGTAACAGACAAAGCTAGAATAAGTTGGCAATTGGTTGGAATTATGTTGGGCATAAGAACATTGAAGAATGTCTTGTACTCAGTATGTAGTTTGAAATCTATGAGCATCTTACAACATCTACGGCTTTTCTCTCAGTTGCATAGTACAGCTTCATGCAAATGCTTTTAAATGTAAGTTTTATTGAGATAAAATTCATATGCCATAAAATTCAACCCTTCAAAACAGAGTAATTTGTAGTGTTTTCTAGTACATTAGTACTGTCTAACTCAGAATGCTTTCCTCATAACACAAAGAAATTTTATATCCATAAGTGGTCAATAACTATTCCTCCCTCAAGTCCCTCATAATAGTTAACATACTGTATGTCACTACTCATTTACATACTTCAAACACTTCATAAAAACAAAATCATATTGTATACTTTTCCACTTGGAATAACATCTTTCATCAATTTTTGAGCATAATATATATATATATATATATATATATATATATATATATATATATATATATATATCACATGCATGCAGAGGCCAGAAGAAGGGGGCAGATTCCCTGGAATCAGAATTTCAGACGTTTTGGCCCCAGGTTTTCATCTCTTTTTATGGCCAAATAATATTGTATATAATACTGCTTACAACATTTTATTTTCCTATTCTTTATTTAACAGGTCTTTGAGTTGTGTATACTTTTGGTGATTATGGGTAATATGCCTATGAACTATTATTGTACACTAGAGTTTGTGAAAATAAATATTTTTCAAAATGTTTTCATATATATTGCTCTAGGAATCCAATTTCAGAGTCAAATGGCAACTCCATCTTTATTTAGCTAGCTGAAGGATTCAGTCATTTCATATCTTCATAACAGTACAAGAAATTTACAGGCTCTCAGAGCCCTCTGGTT
>NC_034594.1:13654569-13658047 GCF_900095145.1 Mus pahari | reverse complement strand
GTAGAGGAAGGCCACTGATTTGTTTGAGTTAATTTTATATCCAGCTACAGCACTGAAGCTGTTTATCAGGTTTAGGAGTTCTCTGGTGGACTTTTTAGGTCACTTATATATACCATCATATCATCTGCAAATAATGATATTTTGACTTCTTCCTTACCAATTTGTATCCCCTTGATCTCCTTTTGTCGTCAGATTGCTCTGATCCCTGTGGTTCTAACCATACCTCTCCTGGAAGTGTGACTTGGCTTCTCCCTGTGGTCTTTATTTACATTTCCTGGGTTAGACCCTGGCTGACACAACAACTGCCCATCCCGCTGTCAGCCATCTCAACACCCATTTACCCAGTTGAATCAAAATTCTTGAAGCTTATAGTGAACCAATCAGATTTATATATCAATAAATTCTCAATTTACAAGATGTCAATACAATAATTTCAGAACCAATTTTGGACAAAAGCTGCCCACCTAGATTAGTCAAATTATCTACATATTCTAACTTTTATGAAAGCATAACAACCTGTGGCTGGTCATAGCCATGCTGATTCACGTCCACCGCCATCTTCCTTTCTTTTTCTCTCCTGAGACACTCCCTCTCTCTGCAACTCTTAACTCTGTCTCCCTTTTCCCTGTTCAATCACAGGCCTCCTGCTACCCTAATGCAATTGGACAGGGAAAATCCTGTGACAAACTTCTCACAATTTTCCCATGGTACCCTTATAGTGACAAAGAGGATGAGCTAATTTCTCAGCCATGTTATCTTGGTCTATATGCAGCTCCCTGTGACAAGAAAATGAAAAGTCAATAAATAAGGACCATTACTGTTCCCTAAACAATTGACTTCGGTGTAAAAACACTAGAGATGCTTTACACTAGCTGTCACAGTAAATGAGACAAATTCTCAAAAATATCCTTTGAAGGCATGAATTTTGGCATATTTGGGAACCAAATGGAAGGTAGTAACTTTATTATATTCAAGTTATTTTTGCATTCTACCAACATTTCTATAAGAACAAATTTGAAGCATAGGGTGGTAGTAACATAAACAGCCATAAGGATTCAACAATGATTGCCTTAAAGTGTTCTAGTTACCATGGTGATTCCACTGTAATTATGTCATCTCCCAGTAAACACATAAATTCAGGTTTAGTTATAGAATATTTTGATTATATATGTATGTTTTGTTAAAGGGAAAGCAGCCCACTGATGTTTTTATTAGTCAAAACGCTGTCATATGGTGATTATGGCTTACCTTGGACAGTTGGCTAAACAGCTTTTGCAAATTAACCAAATGCAATTTATTTTAAATGTTGTATATGAATTATGAATTGGAACAGAAAACAAAAAGCAAGCACCACTGCCAATAATTACGCTGTTAAAATTATGTTGTAGTGTTGGCATAAAAACACACTATAGAGTAAATAATATAATGTTGGTGTCAATTATCTTTCAGGAAACAGGGAAATCAAACGAACCAACTTGGCCATAAGCCTCAAAATATCATGCCTTCATCTTTTTAGCAACCATTGAGAATGGATGTTCAGTTAAGCAGGCGATTTCTATTCCGTTAAGAGATGATACTACTTCACATTGTATAGGGAAATACCCATGATACAGGAAAGGTAATTGAATAGTTCATTAAAGTACAGCATTATGTATGTGACTTAAATGATTTGAAAGTTTTCAGTCACTAAAATGTTATATTTTAAACAATCTTGCATATGGATATGTTATATAGAGATTTGACTATACCATAGGACAAACAGCAGAGCAAAAGAACTAAGGCTAGAAGCTGTATCTTCTCCTTCTAATTTGTAGTTCACCAACATGAGGCCAGGAGAAAACCATGAAGAAATCTCACTGGAGTTTACTCACTCATTAAATTGCTATAACTCCCATCCTGTTTATCTTGCAACCATGATACTATTAATCAAATGCATGATACTATTAATCAAGTGATACTATTAGAATATAGAGAATGTGTGGTATATTCTCATTGAATAGTGTCCTGCTGGAAAAGCACACCTCATATATATTAATATATATCTCATATATAATTAGTGTAATTTAATTTATATGAGTACACTGTTGCTGTCTTCAGACACACCAGAAGAGGCCATCAGATCTCAGTACAGATGGTTGTGAGCCACCATGTGGTCGTTGGGAATTGAACTCAGGGCCTCTTGAAGGGCAGTCAGTGCTCTTAACCTCTGAGCTCTCTCCTCAGACCCCATAAAGCATATTTCAAGGCAAATGACAGGCATTCTAACTGAGAGATGACCTTGAATAATGACTGCACAGGAGAAAGCTCATTATTGTCAGCGATCCAATGCACTGCTAGGTATCTGTGCACACGTCATCATCATGCCTAGTATGAAAATCCCACAACCTCTTTCTGAACGTAATTATTTCATTCCAAGAACACGCTAATACCAAATGGTCAGCCCTGCAAACATGCATGCAAGTAACATTGTACAGACATAGCAGGTTATAGTTAGGGGTTTATATGTATATAAATGTACATATGTGCATGCAATAACAATCAATGAAAAGAGAAGCCAGGGGTTTAAACAAGAGCAATTGGGGTCTCTGGGACAATTTGGAGATGGGAAAGGAAAGGAAAGGATAAATATAATTATATTATAATTTCAAACATTTAAAAATGTTTGGAATGAAAATGAATGGAAGAAAAGTGTAGAAGCTGGAAACACACCTACTAGATGGGACCATAACAATTTGACTCAGTGATCAGAGAATGTCTACATGTGGAAGGCTGCAGAGGTAGCTCCGTTAGTAAAATGCCTGCTCTACAAACATGAAAACTTGAGTTCTATCCTAGGTACTCATGGAAAAAGCTGAATGTAGTGGCACCCATCTGTAACTCTGGTGCTGGAGGAGTATGTCTGTGTGTGTGTGTGTGTGTGTGTGTGTGTGTGTGTGTGTGTGTATAGGAAATGGCATGGTCCTTCGAGATCATTGGTGATCTGTGTTCAGTGAGAAACCCTGTGTCCAAGAACTGCTGAATAAGATACTGAAAAAAACTTCTGGCCTCTACATGCAAACACACACACACACGCACACACACACACACACACACACACGTGAGTACACACAAAAAGTCTTACATATATGGTACAGATATATTCACACAGATCTATGAAGTGAGGGAGAATGTTCACATTGAAAAAAATAATAAGAATTGCTTTGAAGTATCATTTTAAATTTTATTATATTAGGAAGTTTAATGAATGGATACATATTTTCAGAGCAAAAGACTTTATCTTCCTTAAGAACAGAACAATAGTATAAAGGCAGGGTTTGAAATTCATATTTAAGTACCTTTCTCTTAGTCAATAAACTCTAAAGTATGAATTAAAACAAATCCCCACTCGGGAGGCAGAGGCAGGTGGATTTCTGAGTTCGAGGCCAGCCTGGTCTACAAAGTGAGTTCCAGGACAGCCAGGGCTATACAGAGAAACCCT
>NC_034594.1:13644842-13654079 GCF_900095145.1 Mus pahari | reverse complement strand
GCCATTTCTTCCTGGAACAGCAGATGGCTAATGGTTTTCAGAGTTTCCTGTTGTGCTGGCAGAAACTTTTTGTTCCAACAGAAGAATTCTACTGTCACTCTTTCTACTCAACCTCTCTCTCTCTCTCTCTCTCTCTCTCTCTCTCTCTCTCTCTCTCCTTTCTGTCTCTCTCTTGGTCTCTTTCTGTCTCTTTCTGTCTCCTCTGTCTCTCTCTGTCTCTCTGCCTCTTTATGTCTCTCTGTCTCTGACTTTCTCTGTTTCTGTCTCTCTGTCTCTCTCTCTCTCTCTCTCTGTCGTCTCCGTCTCTGTCTCTTTCTTCATAGACTCACAGAATGTCTTGCACTTTGACTACTGTCCTAACTCTTCTTTGGGAATTCACTGGCAAGGCATTTGAAGGGCAATGTAAGGCAGACCTGAGATGGATTAAAAGTCAACAGAAAACAATGGCATTCTGAGTCAGCCATGGAAATTTGAATATGAGTACCTGTAGAGATGGCATTACTGTTGGTACCGCTCCTACACAGGATCCAAGTTACGTTGCCAGCATTCATGTGTGGTTCACAAACACATGCAATTCCAGTTCCCGGGGGTCTAGCACACTCTTCTTACTTGTAAGTACATCTCATCCAGGGAACAACATTCACACGTAATTTCAATTTTAAAAACCCATAATTCTTTATAAGAAATAATGCGATTATGTGTTGAGTATTGCCCTCACTAAGATCTGCTAACATGTGGTGTGTGACAGTGGCTATCAGGTTTCATGACGGAGTAGTCATAGGATTGAATGACTGACATATGTGGGGAGATGATAACCCCTTCTGGGATTTGCTAGAAAGACGGGATTGGGATTGATGGGACAACTCAAGAAACCATCCTGAGGATTGTGTTAAGAAGACTAGAGCCATTGCAGTATGGTTGTAAGTGGCAGAATGAGTTTCAGTTGCTTGGCATGTTACCAGGATGAACTGGCAATGAGGTCGAAAAATCAAGTCCTTATTGGAGAAAAACATGAGATGGGAACATGGAAGGGAGTTTGTGGAAAAGAGGAGGCTACGTATCAAGCTGTTTGGAAGGGAAAATGGCAGCTTTATTGGTCATTTCATATTGTAAGATCTACAATTTTAACTAAATTTATTATCTGATTATTCGTTTGTTTATTTATTTATTTTTGAGACAGGGTCTCATTTTGTACCCCTAGCTGACCTGGAACTTGCCGCTTCACTGTATATACCAGCCTGGCTTTCACCAGATATCCACCTGCCTCTGCCTCCTGACTGCAGAGATTAAATGTGTGCATAGCCATACCTGTCTGACCTTATCATTTTCACAGGTAGAAAGCTACAGAGAAAAGTAAAGTTTTTCTTTAAATCATAGTACCTAAACTTTCTTATTGCATTCCACATTTACAAAACGTCTTTATTAGGACAATATGAGTAATATTGTTTCTAAAATTAATGAGAACAGTAATTCCCATTATAATTCATTATTGATCTTTGCATGTTTGTAAATGGATAAAATGACAAGGTGCTAATTATTTTATTTGTTATACAATAAACAAAATGGCCATGTTTTAGGTTTATATTTGCGTATTGTCATCTTGCATTGAGTCAACCCTGATAAAGTAAAAATATGTGTGTGAAATACAAAGAAGGATCAGGAGAAGCACCCATGGTCTCCATGGTTACTACCATCAGGAGGAGCTGGCCAACTGTGTCTTTTGCTCAGCTCCATTCCCTTATATTTATTCATTCACAGACTAATCTGCATTGCATTTTTCTGGCCACATAAAAATTGCATTAATTATGTGGGTGTGTAGAGGAGCAGCTACAGGGGAGGCAGATAATATTCTTCTACATTTAAGAGTATTTCACAATGTAATTCAAAACTGTTCTTTTAAAAATTGTAGTCTCTGGATAGTCCATCCTTTCATCTTAGCTCTAAATTTTGTCTTTGTACCTATATCCTTTCATGGGTATTTTGTTCCTTATTCTAAGGAGGAATGAAGTATCCACACNATGGTCNTCCTTCTTGGTTTTCTTGTGTTTTGCAANATGTATCTTGGGTATTCTAAGTTTCTGGGCTAATATCCGCTTATCAGTTTGTGCATATCTAGTGACTTCTTAGTGAGGGTTACCTCACTAAGGATGATATCCTCCAGATACATCCATTTGCCCAAGAATTTCATAAATTCATTGTTTTTAATAGCTGAGTAGTACTCCATTGTGTAAATGTACTACATTTTCTGTATCCATTCCTCTATTGAGGGCCATCTGGGTTCTTTCCAGCTTCTGGCTATTATAAATAAGGCTGTTATGAACATAGTGGAGCATGTGTCCTTATTACCAGTTGGAAGATCTTCTGGGTATATGCCCAGAAGAGGTATTGCTGGGTCCTCTGGTAGTACTATGTCCAATTTTCTGAGGAACTGCCAGACTGATTTCCAGAGTGGTTGTACATCCATCCCATCATCAGCCACCAAACCCAGATACTAATGCACATGCCAGCAAGATTCTGCTGAAGGGACCCTGATATAGCAGCCTCTTGTGAGGCTATGCCAGTGCCTGGCAAACACAGAAGTGGATGCCCACAGTCAGCTATTGGATGGAACACAGGGCCCCCAATGGAGGAGCTAGAGAAATTACCCAAGGAGCTGTAGGGGGCTGCAACCCTGTAAGTGCAGCAACAATATGAACTAACCAGTACCCCCTGAGCTCGTGTCTATAGCTGCATATGTAGCAGAAGATGGCCTATTCGGCCATCATTGAGAAGAGAGGCCCCTTGGTCTTGTAAACTTTATATGACCCAGCACAGGGGAAAGTCAAGGCCAAGTAGTGGGAGTGGGTGGTTAGGGGAGCAAGGGTGGGGGTGGGGTATAGGGAACTTTCAGGATAGCATTTGAAATGTAAATAAAGAAAATAATAATAAATAAAAAAATATATAAGGGAAGAGAAACCCCTGACTTATGAATGTACAATTGAGCAAGTGCACAATTGGGCTTTCTTGTTTATAGTTGTCCCCTGTGGTAGGCATCTCAGACTGAATTGTCAAATACTGCATTATATACCTGGTATTCAAGGTAATTTGTGGAGAGTCAGACCTTGAGTTTTCTAATGCACATCAACAATAAATCCTATTGCTTCATCTTATCCAAAAAATAAATAAATAAATAAATAAAATTGTAAAGTACAGGGCCAAAGAGGTGGCTTGCTGGTAAGAGCACATGTTGCTTTTACAGTGGCCCTGGTTTCAGTTCCCAGAACCACATGGAGGCTTACAACTGTTTGTAACTCTAATTTTCAGGTATCTGATGCTATCTTTTGGCCTCTGTGGGCACCAGTCCATCCTGGGGTGCATGTACATATATATACAAACATAGGCAGAACATATACATACTCACAAAACCTAGGAATGTAAGGTAATACATGATAATATATTTAGCATTTGTCTAGTACCATATCTATGGAAGTTTCCATTTAATCTTAAGGACCATATGGTTTGGGACTGATAACAGAAAGCTGAAACTTTGTATAAATATAAGATACTGCAGGACCCTATTACAAGTGCATGTAAAATGATAGAAGAATGAGGTCTTAGTATCTGGTCATCATTTTGGAAATACCTTGTCATTTATTTAGGCCTGTGAAGTACAACCAGCACTTAAACTGAGCTTTTGATGGAAAAAATAAATTAATGTAAAAAATGAAATTCCTTTGTTCATCATGATTTTCTAAAACCAGCTGGGTGGTGGTGGCACATGCCTTTAATACCAGTACTCAGGAGGCAGAGGCGGGTGGATCTCTGAGGTTAAAGCCAGCCTGGTATTCTGAGTGAGTTTTAATATGATTGGAGCTACAAAGAAAAAACCTGTCTTGAAAAATTAACACCTTTAGTGAAGTGGCTGGATACAAGATTACCCTCCCCCCCCAAATCAGTAGCCCTCATATATACAAAACACAAATGGGCTGATGAAGTGGAGACATCGGGGTTCTTTGGAAAGTCAGTTGGATGATGTTTTTCTGGGGCAAATATATGAAAGAACATTTAGCTGAAGAAGACACAAATGAAAGGACGTTCTGCTAAAGCAAGCATGTAAAAGGACAAATGATGAAGGATTCTTTGCTAATGATGCACATGTATTTGTCTGCCTTACATTGTATATTTGAGCTGCATTTGTTGGGCCTCCATAGAGAGAAAAGCTTCTTGTGATGCGCTGCAATTTCTTGCGGCTTCCATAGACTCTTTGGGAAAGAGTTGATTGGCAGAATTGGCAGATTGACAAGTGATGACAGCTGAGACAGATGCACGTGCTGAGGCAAAACCCATGGAGTATGTGTGATGTTTGGAGAGTATAAATTCAACACCATGGACACCGATGGAGGCTGAGCTAGGCTTGTTTATAGAGCTAGCTGTGCAATGTTTGTGGGTCTCTTGTCTTTGCTGATCTTTGCTTGCCTGAGAGAGGCAAAGGAGACCCTCTCCTGCTTTCCCTGCTGCTGACTCATGCCTAGGCTGAGATCTGGCTGTCTCTGCTGGGTAGTGACACGGCAACTGATTCCGCTGACTTGCGTTTGCTATTCCGACTCTGGTATATTTGAGTGGACTGAGCGGCCGCTGCTAACCTGTGAACTGAACTGCTGATTTCCAGACAATACAGATGGGAGTTGCTCCAAAGAACCTTTCTAAAGAGGTCAACTTTCTCTGTATCCTTTGGTAGTACCAAGGTAGTGTTAGTGAACTTCAAAATACCAGTCAGGAGCTTATCTGATGTAATCACACCAGAACCTCTATTCGAGCTAGCAGGGGTCCCCCAACCCTCCTCTGACGGGCATGACAGTATTGCTGAAGAGGATCCTTGAATGTTTATCAGGGTAAAGTTTTATAGAAAGCAACAAGTGGAGGGGGCAAGAGGTGAGTGTTTCTAGCCTGGAGAGCATCTAATTGGAAAGATATGCTATGGCCTTTAGCATAATTGGTTGCTACTGGGAGTCAAACCATAAACTTAACTTCTGCTTCTCTCTGGATTGTTGGTTGTTAGGCAGGGGGCAGGCTTGTTGGGGATTAACCTGGAAATGTTGGAGGAGATTAACCTGGAGACACAGGTCTTGTTGGGGTTAGCCTAGAAACCGGAGCTAGGCTCAGGTTTATTGTGGGGTAACTTGGAAACTGATGTTAGAAACCGGCCTGTTAGTTTACCTGAATTTAAACTTAGGTCAGGTTCTCTAAAATGAAGTCTCACTTTCTTTCCCATTACTTATTGAGGGTAGTGGACTAAAAGCATTTAAGAAGCATCATTACAAATAGGTATTTGAAAAATTAAAGTTACAGGCTGAGAAAGAAATCAGGGAAACAATGCCATTCACAATAGCCACAAATACTATAAACTATCCTGGAGTAACCAACCGTGGTGGTTTAAATATGCTTGGCCCATAACAAGTGACACTATTAGAAGTGGCCTTGTAGGAGTAGGTGTGGCCTTGTTGAAGGAAGTACATCACTGTAGGTGTGGACTTAAGCTCTCTGCCCAGTGTTCTAGAGAGAGCATCCTCCTGGTTGCCTTCAGATCAATATGTAGCACTGTCACTCCTTCTTGCGCACCATGTCTGCCTGAATGATCATGAACCTCTGAATCTGTAAGCCAGATCCATTTAAATGTCTTTTATAAGACTTGCCTTGGTCATAGTGTCTCTTCACAGCAATGAAACCCTAAATAATGTACTAACCAAGCAGATTGAAGACTTATACTAAAATAACTTCAAGTCCTGGAAAAAAATAAATCAGAAGATAGAAAGATCTCCCATGCTCATGTGTCAGTAGTATTAACATAGTAAAAATAGCAATCCTACCTAAAGAACTCTACAGATTCAGTGTAATTCCAATTAAAATTCCAATACAATTCTTTACAGACCTTGAAAGAGCAATACTCAACTTCATATGTAAAAACAAAATCACCGAGGATAACTAAAAACAGTGCTATATGATAAAAGAACTTCTTCAGGTAAGAATCACTATCCCTGATTTCAAGTTGTACTACAGAGTTATAGTCCTAAAAAATAGCATGATATTGGCATAAAAAAGACAGAATGATCAATGAAGTTGAATCAAAGACCCAGATGTCCAAATACATATAGACACCTGATTTTTGATAAAGAAGCCAAAAATATACAATGGAAAAAAGAAAGCATCTTCAGTAAATGGTGCTGGTCTAACTGGATGTCAGTATGTAGAAGAAAATACAAATAGATCTATATGTGTCACCCTGCATAAAACTCAAGTCCAAGAGGATCAAAGACCTTAACTTATATCTGATATAAGAGAAAGTAGGGAATAGCCTTGAACATTTTGATGTAGGAATCAATGTCCTGAACTGAACAGCCATCTTGGCCTTTTGAGATTCTTCTATTGAGAATTATCTGCTTATATCTGTACCACATTTTTAATTGGATTATTTGGTTTGTTGACATATAATTTTTGAGTTCTTTATATGTTTTGGATATTAACCCTCTGTCAGATGTGGAGTTTGCGAAAATCCTTTACATGCTGTAGGCTGCTACTTTGTCCTTTTGAAGGTGTGTCCTTTGTATTACAGAAGCTTTTCATTTTCATGAGGTCCTATTTATTAATTGTTAATCTTAGTGCCTACACTAGATTAATCTCAAAAGGCCAAGATGCAGTTAAGCAAATGTTCAATATCCATAGCTACCAGGGAAATGCAAATGAAATAGCTTTGAGATTCCATCTATCTATTCTACTTATCAGAATGACTAAGATCAAAAACATAAGTGACAACTCATGTTGGTGAGGCCATGGAGCCAGGGGAACACTCCTGCATTGCTGTTGGGAGTGCAAATGTGTACAACCACTTTGGAATTCAATACAATGGTATCTCAGAAAATTAGGAATAGATCTACCTCAAGATTCAGCTATACTACTCTTGGTCATATACCCAGGGGATGTTCCATCCTTCTGCAAGGACACTTATACAACTATGTTCATAGCAGCTTTCTTCACAATAGCCAGAAGCTGGAAACAACCTAGATATTCCTCAAAGAAGAGATAAAGAAAATGTGGCATAATTAGATAACAGAGTGTTACTCAGATGTTAAAGAAAATCACATCATGAAGTTTGCTGGCAAATGTATGGAACTAGAAAACAATCCTGAAGGAAGTAAACCAGACACAGAAAGACAAACATGGTATGTACTCACTTATAAGTAAAGTTTATAAGTATACTGACTTATAAGCTTCTAAGTAAAGGATAATCATTCTCCTATCCACAGATCCAGAGACGCTAAGTAACAAGGAATACTCAAGGGAGGATACAAGGAGATCCCTGGGGAGGTGAAATGAATAGTTTTCAAGGGTGAATTGGTTATGGGTGGGAATGGGAACAAGAGGGGTCAGGTAGCAGAGAAGGATAGAGGGGAAAAAACTTGGAGAGATGGCTGAAATTGGGAAGGGTTTGGGAGTGAGGCAGAAACTTAGTGCAATGGAATCTCCTTGGAACCTAAGGGGACTCCAGCCATCTTCTGTAACCAGACAAGGCTTCCAGTGGAGGGATCCTGACACTAACCCAGGCACAAATTCTTCTGCCTACAATTTGTCCTGCCTGCATGATGTGCTGGGGTAAAGGTGACACAGAACTTGAAGGCAGGGCCAACCAATCATGGTTCCAGCTTGAGGTCCATGCCATGAGATGGAGCCTGTGCCTGACACTGCCTGGAGGTCCAGGGACCAGAGACTGGATCCTTCACATAATTGTCATCAGAGAGGCTTCATCTAGCAACTGGTAGGAGCAGATGCAGACACCCACAGCCAAACACTAGATGGAACTTACAAACCATTGCTGTATAAACTATGCCCCCACCCTCCCTTGTTTTCAGAGTTTTCGCCTATATTTCGTTATATTTAGTCCCTATTTTCCCACCATGTCTGGAAGCTTACTTACACTTTTTCATTCAGTAATCCTTAACGCTTTTACATAGTTTCTGCTACAGTTCTTTCCTGTGAACTTCTCACTTGTATTTGCTCTTATTGATGGATTTGGTGTTCATAAACTCTCTACTTTAGTAAGTTAGACCCTTAAGTCTTTCATCCTAAAAGTGTTACTGAATTCCAGAAATTATTTTTAACGTTAAGTTTAAGAAGTAAAATCAGTTTGGGGTGATTCAAATACTGAAGATCTGGAGTCCTCAAGCTTATCCTTTGAAGCTATTGTATAGGGTTCATCCCTCATTCTCTTCATAGGACAAAGAGGCACTTCCTCAGGTTCTGTTAACAAGAGGAACAGGAAACTCAGAGCTTTAAAGTTAAAGAAGTTGAGTACTCCTTCAGCTCCCATGGAGACATATCTTGTTCTGCACAGCTGTGTGTACTTCCAGCTCTACAGAGAAACCCACTCCTTGCAATATATGCTAATGTTTACTAAGTCATCAACTGAAGACCCTGGGCCTTGGAGAAAGCAGACAACTAACTCCCATAAGCAACTGGCCTCTATGGCAGCTCCTGCTGACTGGGGTACTTAGATCTGGGAACTTCTTCCTGCAAATGCAAATCCTCACTATTACCAGGTGTTAGAAGTCAGGTTTACCTGCATTGAGGGGCATTCTAAAAATACCTGAGACATTGGGACTGCTGCCTCCTAAATCTCTCAAGGTCATCCCAACAAAGAAAGGTTGAGAAACTGTCAGGGTCCAGAGAAGCCTAGAGACATGATGCCTAAATGGGGGTATAAATGGGCACTATAACAGGAAGTGGACATAAGAAAGAATGTAACAAAATCTGAATGAAGTGTAGCTTTTGGTTACTAATTATTGTCTCTGTGTTACTTCATTAGCCACCACAAATGGCATGAGAGTCAGTCCGCCCAGAGGGAAAGCATTGCATGAGATCTAAGAATTGTGTACTGCACACTACATTTGCCACTTTCAGTAAAAACTATTTTAACATGAAACTTTCATTTCTGTAAATATCATCCAACCACTGTTTTTAGTCAGACTCTAAGATACCTTGAAGAGAGCAAAGTTTCCCAATCACCCTGCTTACTACAAGATCCTAAGCCAGGACAGGGTGGTAGCAGCCAAAACCAAGACCTTTCAAAAATCCAGATACGACGAAAGCTACTGTTGCTGTTGTTGTTGTTGCTGCTGCTGCTGCTGGTGGTAGTGTGTGTGTGTGTGTGTGTGTGTGTGTGTGTGTGTGAGAGAGAGATATTAGTGATCAATGATTGTCAATTCC
>NC_034594.1:13638981-13644776 GCF_900095145.1 Mus pahari | reverse complement strand
TGTGTGTGTGTGTGAGAGAGAGAGAGAGAGAGAGAGAGAGAGACAGAGACAGAGAGACAGAGANACAGAGAGACAGAGAGACAGAGAGAGAGAGACAGAGACAGAGACAGAGAGACAGAGAGAGACAAAGACAGAGACAGAGACAGAGACAGAAACACAGAGAGAGATATGTGTGCATATGTGAGAGAAACAGAGACAGAGACAAAGAGTTGTGTGTGTGTGTGTGAGTGAGTGAGAGAAAGAGAGAGAGAGAGAGAGAGAGAGAGAGAGAGAGAGAGAGAGAGAGAGACACTGTCTTTCTCAGTTGCTCTCTATCTTGTACTTTTGATACAGGTTGTCCTTAGACTGGATACCCAGTGAGCCCCAGGGATCCTCTCGTCTGAGCTTCAGCACTGGGACTGTGGTTGTGCAATGTTAAGTTCGGCTTTTATGTGGGTGCTGGGTCTCCCTGCCCCACCACAGACTTTATCATCCAAAACAAGCATTCTTTAACCTCAAGCAACTCTTAGAGAGTGGGTGTCCCATGAAACAGTTCCTGTCCACGCTCTGGTTGTTTGAGATAGGAAGTTGTTCTTCAGTAGGAAGAACAACTGCTTGTCAAAATTTGAAAAAAAAGTTCACCAAGGTCATTTACCATCAGATAAGAATCGCAACACTTCAAGTAGTATCCTCAAAACACATGCCACAAATTATACTCGACTGTACAGATACTCACAGTCATATTCCATCTTATACTCTAAACTCCCTCTTAAGGAATTACATCATTCATTTTAAGTCTTAAATTGAAGACATATTTCTCATTTTGATTATTTCTTTTTTATTAGATATTTTCTTTATTTATTTCTTATTCAAGAGTTTATACCATTCATGCCACATTGGCTCATTTTTTTTATGAACAAATAATGTAAAAGGTAGGAAAAATTTATATCATGTATTATATCTCTGTGCTTTTTTAGTTAGTGTTTTTTTTTTGTTTGTTTTTGTTTTTGTTTTTTGAGACAGGGTTTCTCTGTGTAGCTTTGGCTGTCCTGGAACTCACTTTGTAGACCAGGCTGGCCTCGAACTCCGAAATTCCTCTGCCTCCCAAGTGCTGGGATTAAAGGCGTGTGCCACCACCGCCTGGCATTTAGTTAATGCTTTATCTTTAACAAGTGAGTTACTAGCCCTTTTAATACTTTGAATAAAATTTTTCTGCTCTTCAGAAATGTATGATATATCCATTTATTTGACCTTCATAATGTGGTGGAGTTGATATTGTAAGGCTAATGAAGCAATCACTCTTACAGAGAACATCAGTCATAAAGGCACAATGTCTTCCTAGTTTTATTAGGCACATTAATTAAAATAATTTTTCTTTGTTATTTGCATTGGTAAGTAACCATCAAGTCATGCTATGACCCTATGTCTCCTGTGAAATTTTATGCTCTCTTTTGTAACATAACACTTTCTTGCATGATAGGGACTTTTAAAGTTTGCTTGCATGATTTTCTATTGTGTTTGTTGTTGTTGTAGTTACAAAGGCAGAAATAATGGGTGTTACTATGAAAAAAATCTGTTAATTATATGTGTAAGAATGTGCTTTGAAATTGTTTCTAAATCTGCCCTTGAGTATCACCTCAAAGTGGACTTGGTTGGTTAACTATGACATTTAATCATGAGTAGTCCAAAATTAAACTTTGAGTTATTTTTCAGGTCGAATTTATTTTAGGGCATAATAAATGTATTTTTATTAATAAAAGAACATGTCTATTAATCATGCTACAAATTATATTTTATACAAATTTATACAAATCATATAAATATTCCTAACAGAACCAAAATCTTTAACATATCTTTCATTCTTCCATAGCGATTAGTTAGCAAGCCTCTAGGTATATGAATGATTAATATGTCTAACTAAGCATTTTTGGACTCCACTACGTTAACTTCTTATACTTCAACAAAACTCAATTGTCACATTACAAATACACGCATCTCTCTACATCTGGACTTAGACATACATGATTGCTGAAAATGTAGAGTCTGACTTAAAAATCTCTATCAGTGTACACACAGCTTAGAGGATAGACGTATGCTTCCCGGGGGGCCCCCTTTTTCTTCTGTAAAATGCTCTGAGGAAACATTAGGATGAGAACATTGGAACTTGAACATAGCCAGAAGGGATGAGAAACACACACTGAGCTGCTCTCCATAACAAATAAGAACATTTACGTTTTTTCTGACGACAGCTTGAGATGGAAACGGAGGGGCTTACTGCAGAAAAACAAGCACCGGAAGCCGACAGTACAGGTGATTGCAGTGGTGGCAGATGAATGCCAGAGGGATGCTAGGACCAGAACCTCTAACCCCAAAGTGATGTGTTTTGAGCTTCCCCCTGTCTACCCACAACTCCATGGTGACAGTTCCAGCAGAGGGATATCCCTTTGAGAAACAGGATGATACAAACCCTTTCTGGCTCACAAGACCCCGAGAAGGGCATCAACTTCACTCAGACAAAAATCTTCAGCCTGGTTCACTGTGGCTCAAGCAAGGACTCAGAAACTTGAAAACGCCAGTGAGTTAGATGTCCTCACATTAAAATCTAATATCACTATTTCCAACAGCTCCACAATGCCCAGGTTGCAAAATACTTTGCGTACATCATCCACAAGACTATTGCACTGTGGCTTTTCCAAAGAGTGTAACATAAAGATCTTGAACACCTTCATCACCAAAATAGAAAGGAGCTTTTTTAAAGAGAGATAAAAATTTAAGAGTCTGTGTAGTGAACACTCAAACTGTCTCGTCTGTAGTCTGTTGAAATGTCAGAATCCAGGGCTTGCTTCTCACACCTGCTCAGCAGAAACCACAGAGGAGAAACCACAAAGTCGTTGTCTAGGCTTCTGGAACTGGAGGAGGAGCAGTGGGGACTCTGCTTTGATTTTGTGATTAAGGAAGTGACCTAACATTTTGCTATTTCTTAAGTGATTTGGAAGTCATTATTGGACACTACTCACTTTTACAAGGTTTAAACCTAGTTTCAAAGTGAGTGGCAAATAAGCTCATAGTACTATTAATTAAGCTGCTAAACAGTTTATATATTTGCTTTTGGTATATTTTTTTAACATAATGACTTCTGGATAGGAGAAATTATACTGATTATGATGATCTTTTCCTCTTATTGGATCATGAAGTAATTGTGTACTTTAGCCTCTCCCACTGAAATTAATTCTGTAATTCAGAAACTCATAGGATCATAACTGACTTCTAGTAGAAATATATGGGGATTATTAGTCATTCTTATCTTAGCATGAACTGCTTGTTAGATGACCTTGTGCCTAACATATGTAAAAATCATCCACAATGAATAATTCAGAGTGTAATAGAGCCAGAGAAGGAGGCTTAATTCGCAGCAGGGGTCAGTGACACCAGCATCTCTGGCAGTGACCTGAGGCAGGGCAGGGCCAAGGAAGGGATAAAAGTAAGATAAGAAAGGATCAGGGTGAAATCCCTTCTCAGCTTTTTCACATTAATCCATACATTTATCACACCCAGCTGTGGGGGTAACCATGGAGATTTAGCGTGGCCAGGGAAAATGCATTCTTAAAGGTAATGGAACAAAAAATTTTAAATCTATTTTTAAAAATGGTGCTGTTTGTGTGTCATCTCTAGATGCCTGCATGTACCAACAGTAAATCAATGGCAGCCTCATGGAATGTCACGGACACTCGGCTTCTGGAGGAGAAGGATGAGCTGAGAGCCATCAAACACCCACTTGGCAGCAGCTCATCTGTGGGAACCTGCACTGGGCGCCTTTATTTCATTTTGATGACTAGCTTTACTGTTTCCTGGAGAACAGAGCCCCAATGTCTAGGAGCTTTCGTGTCTCCTGAGCACATAATGTCTGAGCCCAGGGGTATCTCACAGACACTAACTACCATGATTCAATGGGCTTAGACAATATTAAATTTCCTCAATTTTTTTTTTTCCTGAGAAGATGCTCCTATGATAGCTGTTTTATTTGGGGATTTAAACACATGTGCACGCACATACACACACACACACACACACACACACAGAGCACATGCACAGCTTAAAAACAATTCTTTATTTGGGACCTTGAACACAGGGTGGACAAAGTCTGTAGGTTGACATAACCCTGGTCTGCCACTCCTTATAGGATTGTGGGAAGTACTGAGAATGTGAGATGATATACACATAACACAGTAAAGTCCAAAACACAGAGAAGGACACATTTACATTCTTAATTCTTATAAGTTGTTACAACATATTTTGCTTTTGTGGTCTACCAGAATGCTCTGAGGTATGGGAAGCATAGTAACCTACAGTTTTATGTAAACATTAGGTCATACATGACAGAATAATTTTCTGTTATCAAAATGTATCAATCATATTTAAAAACCCTAAACTGACATGTGGGCTTTCATTTAAGTTTTCTGAATTTTCAATTACTTTTGCTGCCATGCAAGGACAGAGGTGATAGGGAGAGCTCAGTGTATCTAATCTCCAAGGCCCTCTCAGCTTTAATATTTTATCATGTGAGACTTAGGACCCTTTCTATAATAAGAGGTGAGCTCCCAAAGTAGACAGCAGGTAGGTTTCAAAAAAATTACACATCTTGTTTTAAATATCTTGACATTTGGCTAGACACCATGGTGAACTATTTTTAGTTGCATATTTTAGACAAGTATATTTATTGAAGCTAAGTGTGCAATTAGCCATGGTTACACAAGAGTAGCTCAGAAATGAAATCAGTGCCCTTGAAAAGAGTTTCTTGACATTCTTGTGTTTTCTATCAGATCTGGATTCACCAGAGGGAACAGAAACCACTCAGCATAAAGGTAATTATGCACTAATGACATTGTCTGATAATCTGAAGATGCAAGGACTGTGCTGGGTATTCATGCTTGATGCTTCAACACCAGGCCTAACCCCACATCCACATGTGACTTAGGCCCTTGTGATACTCCCATGGCCAAGAAGGCTCCTGGAAACAGGAAGACGAAGGTGCCCTGACTGCTATTGCCTTTGACATGACCACTACCAAACATCATTCCTCTTGACCACAGGAGCTAGGAGCTGGCTTTCCCCAAGACACAGGGGTTGGTCTGCAGTTCTCTGAACCATGAGCAAATTCTGGTACCTGATGGAAACTGAACTCACATCTAGATATCTGCTGTAAGGGAACCTGCCTAGAGCAGTTCTCACTTTCTGGAGGCAGTATCAGAAGGTGCTTCTCAAAGCTTACCTTATCCCCATCCCCAACCCCATGCCCATACCCATACCCTTCCCATTCCCACCCTCACCTCCACTCTCACCCATATCCCCATCTCCATCTCTATTCCTATCTCCACCCCACCCCCCACTCACCCCCATGCCCATCCCCATCTCATCCCCATCCCCACCCTCACCCACATCCCCAATCCCCATCCCCATCACACCCCCACCCCCACCCCATCCCTATCCCCACCCCACCCCCATCCCTATTCCCATCTTCAGTCTCATGTTCATCCTCATCTTTAAAGTAGAAGCACCCACACACCCACAGACCCTGAGAAATGGTGGGAAACAAAACTGTGGCCTACTGAGCTGTGGTCCCATGCCTTGTAATTCCTGGACACTTGTAGCTGATTCTGATTCAGAGCCTGCAATGCAGCAAATTGGAACTATTATTAAAAAAAAACCAACAAATAAAACACACCAATGACCCAAAGATGGAAATAAAAGATGAATTACTGAAATTTTCTTTTCCTCTCTCTCTCTCTCTCTCTCTCTCTCTCTCTCTCTCTCTCTCT
>NC_034594.1:13632817-13638791 GCF_900095145.1 Mus pahari | reverse complement strand
TATATATATATATATATATATATATATATATATATATATATGTGTATGTGTGTGTGAGGGCAGGCAGGCACAGTGGGTATGTAGGGCTCAGTTGGTCAACCATGGGTATAGGGCCTTGCCTTCAACCTTGTTTGAGACTGGGTCTTACTTTTATGCTATATCCCCAAGCCAGCTGGCTCATGTACATCCTGGAGCTCTCGAGCCTCTGCCTTATATCTTTCCCTATGAGTACTGGGGTTACAGACTCCAGGTACCCCGAATACTTGGCTTTGTATGCGCTCTGGGGATTTGAACTCAGATCCTCATGCTTGCATGGCAAGTGCTTTGCCCACTGAGCTGCCTCTCCATTCCTGTGTTGGCTCATTTGTTTTTGCTATCATTATGCAACCCTTGTACTACATTAGTATAATAGTATAAGAGGGACCTACATTCTTAACACGTTAAATAGATAAGTGCTGCATTACTCTTGTATGTGTGTCTTCTTGAAAAAGTGTTATTTTTACATTTTATTCTCTACATTTTAATTACAACAATAACAACACGATAGTGATGTTTTAAGAGGTTACTTTTCAAAATCCTCATGGAAAAATTTTCCAATGACAAATTGCTTGCTGAGCATACACAAACCCTGAATTTGATCCCCAGGGAAGGCAAAGCACAAGAACAAAGATGACAAAAACCCTCAAATCTTATTGACTTTTACATTCTTTTATTTAGATCTCAAAAGATTACAGATGGAGGCTTGGAGCTGGCTCAGTGGCCAAAACACCTGTGTGCAAATATGAGGTCTTAAGCTCAGTCCTCAGAGCCCATGTAAGGCTGGGCCACTAGCACTCATCTGTAGTCTTGATGCTACTAGGGCACTAGGGCACGGTAGAAGGCAGAGACAGGGAAAGCCCTAGAAGCCAGTTTGTCAGCTGACCCAGCAAACACAGCAGCAAACAAGAGATCCTGATTCAAACATACAAGCCAAATGATGAGGGCTGTCCTCTGATCTCCACACGTATGACATGTTGCAAGCACACTTACACTCACACACAAATATGCACACGTACACACATACACACAAATCATTTGCATGTAAATCATGCATGCACACACACAACACACAAAGATTTCTCCAAGTCACAAGAAGTACAGAGTAAGCCCTCCTCCTTTCTCTCCCTTTCCCCAGGTCTAATCCCTCAGTCCCATCCCTAGTCCTGCAACAGAAGAGCCTCTGCAGCCTCCTTCCCCACTGTCCACATCTCTGGATCCCACAAGCCATCCTCCCTAACACCCCTCTCCCCACCTAGTGAATTTGGGGGGCTGTATCTCAAATCCATCAGGTACACCCTGCTAAAGCACAGGCCATGGCTCTGAGAAAGTCAGGTTGACCGCCTGCAATCCTTTTCCCTTCTCTTTGTTTTTCCAGATCCATTTCCCAGCCTCCTCTCCAGCTTTATAGTAGAACAACTGTGGCAGCCTTCCCTGTCTGCCTCCTCCCTTCTCCCGTGAATCCCTTAGATCTTCATCTTCTAACCATCTCCCTGCCCCACTTGTTGCTTGGCTTCAGACACCAACTCAAGTCAGCATCCTCTGCAAACCCCAGGGTCGCTCTTCCCAGGTCAACCTGTAGGCTAAAGGCGTCCCATACCTCTCCTATTACTCCTGAGATACAATCTCCCTAGTTTTATACCCAGCTCTGTAGTTGGAAACCCGATGTGTCTCTCTTTCCTCCCTGACCCCAACCCCAATGGATTTCAAAGACCTCCTCCAACCTCCCTCCCACCAGGTATCCCTGTATCCTACCCTCCAATACCAGTAGAGATTCCCTGTGAACACACCAGCTGAGCAGGCTAGGAAAACAGACAGCGCACAGTCATAGAGGAAACAGAAACCAAGGAACAAAACACCCACCCAACATAGACAAGTCAAGAAATGAGGACCTAGAAATATAATCCCAAACCCATCTGTCTGGACACCACTTTAAAGACACAATCAATAATAGCCAGGGCTGTATGTATCTATTAGAACAGAGCTATCCTACCACAGCACGCCCTGAATATTCCAACATAGCTGAAGCACAAGAAAAAGACATTAGTGTCAACTAAAGGAAGATGATAGAGGTCCTTAGAAAGAAAACAAATACATCCCTTAACCCCCACCCCCTAAATGGAGGGGAAAAATCTCTTAAAGAAATCCAATTAAACACAAACAAAAAGTTAAAAGAAATGAATAAAACTATTCAAGATCTGAAAAATGAAGATCAAATGAACAAAGAAGACACAAACTGAGGGAATTTTGGTAGTGAAAAGTGGGGAAATTCAAACAGGAACTACATTGGCAAACTTCACCAACAGAATAAAAGAGATGGAAAAGAGAATCTCAAGTATTGGAAATACAATAGAAGAAATGGAAACATCAGCCAAAGAAAATGTTAAATCTGTAAAAGCAAGCAAACAAATAAGCAAACAAACAAACAAAAAAAACCCAAAACACCTGACAGAAAACACTTAGGAAATACTGGACACTATGAAAAGACCTAAAAATAATATATCTAGAGGAAAGAGAAGAAATCCATATCAAAAACCCAGAACATGACTTAAAAAAAAAAATCGTGGAAGAGAGTTTTCCTAACCTAAAACATGTTATGTCTATAAAGGAACAAGAAGCATATCAAACAGCAAATAGATTCCAGAAAAGAAAATATGCCACATAATAATCAATACACTAAACATACAGAACAGAGGAAGAACATTAAAAATTGCAAGGGGGGAAAGCCATGTAATATATAAAGGCAGACCTATCAGAATTACACCCGACTTCTCAGTAGACACTCTAAAAGCCAGGAGGGCTTGGTAGGCAAGAGATACCAGCCCAGATTATTATACAGTCAAAATCACTTTCAATCAGCATAGATGAAGAACCCCAGGAGGTTAACCACAACCATTAAAACACAGGAAATAGTCACATACCAGCAGAATGGAAAGAAGGGACACACACAAACACACGGGGTGAGAGGAACTAACAGTCATTGGTCATTGATATCTTCGATATCAATGATCTCAATTCTCCAATAAAGTGACAGAGAATAAGAGACTCAATGTGAAAACAGAGTTAATTCTTCTTCTTCTTCTTCTTCTTCTTCTTCTTCTTCTTCTTCTTCTTCTTCTTCTTCTTCTTCTTCTTCTTCTTCTTCTTCTTCTTCTTCTTCATTAAAAAGCTACTTTAGCATCAAGGATAAACATTACCTCAGGGTAATGGGTCAGAAAAAAAATTCCAAGTAAGTGAACCTAAGAACAAGCTGGTGTAGCCACTTCAATATTTAACAAAATATACTTCCAACTAAACCTATTAAAAAGAGATAGGTAAAGATACTATATACTCATCAGAGGAAAAATTTAACAAGATGACCTTTCGTTTCTTAACATCTATGCCTCAAATGCAAGAGTATTCAAGTTTGTTAAAAGAAACATTACTACAGAATATATCACATATTGACCCTCACACACTAATAGTGGGAGAGTTTAATACTTCACTCCCACCCTTCAACAGGCCATGCAGAGAAAAACTAATCAGAGAAATACTGGAGCTAACAGCCATTATAAACCAAATGGCCCTTATAGACATGTATGGAACATTTCACCCAACCACAAAAGAATATACCTTTTTTTTCTCAGCACCTTGTGAAACTTTCTCCAAAACTGACCCCATTCTACGACACAAATCAACTCTTAACAGATACAAGAAAATTGAAATAACTCCCTGCATCCTATCAGGCCACCAGGGATTAAAGCTGAATACCAACAACAACGGAGATAACAGAAGACTGAGAAACTCATGAAAACCGAAGAAACTCCTGAATGAAAAATGAGTCAAGACAGAAATAAAGAAATAAAAGACTTCATAGAATTCAAGGAAAATCAATATGTAGCAAACTCAAACACTGGAGACACAATGAAAATAGTGCTAAGAGGAAAGACCACGGCATTAATTGCCTAACTTCAAGGGAGAGAGGGAGAGGGGAGAGAGAGAGAGAGAGAGAGAGAGAGAGAGAGAGAGAGAGAGAGAGAGATCTCAGATTAGCAACTTAATAGCATACCTGAATGTTCTAGAACAGAAAAAGAAAAGCAGATCCAAGAGGAATAGACAAGAAGTAAACTGAGGACTGTAAGCTTTCTTTGAAAGTAGGTTGATATGCTCATTCTGAGAAGGCAGAAACTAGTTAACTGAAGCACTTATGTTTTCTGTGCTATAGTTTGTTGTTTCCCTTTTCGTAAACTAGAGATTCTCATGTTGAGGATATTTACTACACATTGAGTATACATAGTTTATATATGCATGTTATATTTATATTTTGAGTTGGTTGTAGCCAGGCATGGCAATGTGAGCCTCTAATCCTAGCACTCCGGAGGCCAGGGTAAGAAGATCAGCTCCCCACTATCATCAGGGTGGCCTACACAGGGAGCCCATGCCTCAAATCCTCAACAGTGAAATTTGTAAACATATCTAATGGCTTCGGGCCTTGACTTCTATCTTTTCGTTTTAAAGTATCTCTAATAGATTTAATTTTTAATTGCACAAGCTTCACACTCCACGCTTATTTTTGTTTTATATATCACACCTTTAATATTCTGGTAACATCATGTATGCTAACGTATTTCATTACACAGACACATCGATGATGTCACTGGCTGGGTGATCCAGCTCTCTTCCAGATGCTAAGACCTCTGCCATGTTTCCGTGTGCTGTTAAATGCTGTGGCCCGAATCTCACCTTGTGGTCTGTGCTCTTCACCTTGACCCTGTTCTATCAGTGCCTGAGTGGCTTGTGACCACAGTGTTTCAGTGTTGAGCTTTGTCCCTGTGCAGTGACTCTTAGATTGGCATGCAAAAGGGCCAGCTCACTCTCCTCCCAGCAGTCTTTAAGAGCCACTCCTATAAAATGTCCAATGTGTCGGGATCCACTTTTTCCGCCACTTTCTAATCATTTCTTCAGAGCTCAGTATAAATATTAATTAGACTTTAATCAGATGAGATGAAAGGTCTGCATAAAATACCTACCTGTAAACTCTGGGAGTATTTGTTAAAATAATCACCAATTAATGTTGCCTGTATGTAAATGATTTTGAGATTTAAATGCTTATTATAATATTTTCATTTTTAAGATTAAATGTGAGTTTTTGCATTCAGGCATGTATATGTGTGCACCATTTGTGTTCCTCATCCTCACAGAAGTGAAGAGGACATGAGATTCCCTAGAACTGAAATTACAGATGGTTGTGAACTTCTCGGAAGGTGCTGGAGACCACAGTCATCTCTCTAGTCCCTAAAGTCTCTTTTGCATTATCATATAAATATTTATAGTTCACAGTTTCCTTTTTAATATCTGATGCTCTGCTGTGAATTTGGCACTTGAATAGTAATAGAAACAATATAGAAACATCAAAAATTGCTCATATTAACTTAAATTTAAAGAGGCTTGAAATTTAATATAACACACACACACACACACACACACACACACACACACACACGTCAGCTCACAGAGTATCAGGTTTCCCCATGGTACTGGCATACATAGTTCTTGTCTAATTTTCCCCAGTTCTCTCCCCTACCTCATGTCCCTGCCGCTCCCAGTCCTTGCTTAATCCCTTCTGCTCCCAGGATTCCCTAATCCATTTGCATATCACATGTGTTCCACTTTCTTCCCCTGGAAGCTTCTAGTTTCTCTCTCACAGAGACCCTTTCTATTTGACTATCGTCTAAACACACCTGCTTCCACATCAATACACACATATAAAAATTAGAAGCTAATATCTATGTATAAGAGCAAACATACGGTGTTTGTCTTTCTGAGCCCAGATTATCTTATTTAGTATACATTTTCCAGAAAATATAATAATTTCACTTTTCTTTGCAATTCAGCAGAATTCCATTCTCTCTCTCTCTCTCTCTCTCTCTCTCTCTCTCTCTCTCTCTCTCTCTCTCTT
>NC_034594.1:13623405-13632641 GCF_900095145.1 Mus pahari | reverse complement strand
CTCTCTCTCTCTCTCTCTCTCTCTCTCTCTCTCTCTCTCTCTCTCTCTCTCTGTGTGTGTATAAAACACATTTCCATTGTTGATTCATCTGTTAATGAACAGTAGACTGAGTCGACGTCCTACAAGGGATCTTTTCAAAACAAACCTGGAAAATATGTGCTTAACTGACTAAGTAATGGAATTACTGTTGTTGCAATCTATATTGTTATTAAGTGGTATTGAGTCTTATTAGGAACCTTTAACAAATGTTTGAGTGTCTTAGTTAGGGTTACTACTGCTGTGGGGAGACACCATAACCAAAAGCAGCAACTTGATGAGGAAAGGTTTCTGTCATTCACAGTTACATATAACAGTTCATTAAAAGCAGTAAGGGTGGGAACCCAAGCCAGGCAAGAACCAAGAGCGAGAAGCTGGTGCAGAGACCGTGTAGGAATATGGCTTAATGGATTGTTCACTATGGCTTTCTCAGCCTGCTTTCTTATAGAACCCAACGCCACCAGCTCAGGGGTGTTTCCAATCACACTGGCCTGGACCTCCCCACATCAGTCAAACGTGAGAGTATGCCCTGCAGATTCCTTACAGCCTGACCTGAAGGAGACATTTTCTCTACTGAGGCCCCCTCATGTCTCTGATGACTCTTCTAGCTCATGTCAAGTTGGCAAAAATCTAGCCAGCACAAGTGACCCTTTGTCAACTTTAGACACAAACACATCACTTTCTCAACTAGATTCTTTTCTTTCTCATTTATCCACAAGAAGCACATTAGTAATGTCACAATATTAAAAAAATTAATTTAAGAAGTATTCTTTGTAAATTCTTACACAATTTCAGTTTAGTTTCTTTAAAATATTCAATCTTTTTTTTTTTTTTAAAAAAAAACAGAAATCTCTTTTAAAATTTAGCTGTGGATTCCTGTAAAAGTCAAAATTAAGTTAAATATGTTCTCACATCAAGAAGGAAGAACCAGGGCACCATCACAATTTGAAAAGAATAAAACCAAGTTTCCTCAGTGTAAATAGCTCAATGCCCAGTGTCTGGGATTCACTTACAATCTTCTGGGCTCCTCCAGAGGACTTAAGGCACTTTCTGGATCTACCTTCTGCTGCATATGCAGTTTATGTTCCAGAATCTGGCAGGCTTCATTCCATCACTGAATCTATTCATGTGGGTCATCTCATGATACTGGCATCTCCAAACGGTTGGGGTCTTCTTCTGCAGCCGGACTGCACTTTCTCCTGTAGCCACTTCTGAGATCCCTTCATGATGCCAAGCCCCAGCTTCTTTGCATGAGTCCTTCAATCTTGAAGCTTCAACTACTGAAGAATCCCCTTCACTGAAACTCTCTTCTGTACTCATACTGTGCCAAAGCTCAGCTGCTCTCCATGACTCCTTCATGACGTCAAAATGAGTACCACCTTGGGTCTTACGCTACTAAGTTTAGCTGCAAGTGCTAGATACAACCTTGGACACCTCTGGAACATAGCTTCCTTGTGTTGACTCTCAGAAAAGAGTTCCCAGTATATTTCACTTCGGTGATGCTGGTCTCTTCTTAACTAGTGCCATTTGTCACAGAAATACCACATTTTTCCTTTAGTGTTACCAGTCTCTACTTTTGTAAGAGGGATGTTCTGTGACAACCATCTCTTGACTCTGGTGTTCCTCCATGCATCTATTATGGCTACATCTTCTATCAAATAACATGGGCCCTATGGCACTGATGTTGCTGGTCCTCTGTGTTTCCAGTTTATGAATGATTCTGTCTCCTTGTGTCTGAGATGCTTAATATCTTTGGTTGTTTTCTTAGCAAACTAACATTATTCTCTCTCTCTCTCTCTCTCTCTCTCTCTCTCTCTCTCTCTCTCTCTCTCTCTCTCTCTCTCTCTCTCTCTCTCCAATCCCTGGAATAAAATCTCCTTTGGTTTAAATATTAACTAGTGGTTGTATATTTTTTCTGTTTGAGTCCTAGCTGATTAGACATTGTATAAAATTATTTCTTATTTGGCCAAGAAATTATCTTTTTCCTTGTATATATAATGAAAAAACCTACACAATCACTACAGTACATGCTATTTCATTCCTTCAGAGGAGAAGACTCAGATTTAGTATTACATTGCTTCATTGAAAGAAGTGGTACCTGATTCTAGGGGTGGCTGCAAGTGTAGATAAAATGGAGTTAACTGGACTATGAGAAAATTAAAAGTATTAACTTAAGCTCAGTAGAATGTTTGAATGAAATGAACCAATAAGTCACAAAAGATCCAGGAATGCATGCTACAGCAATACACGTTTGTGAACGGATGGTTGAAGGTGAGCGTCGGAGCTATCACATTTTAGAAATTACAGTTTAAAAGGCACTTTCATCAGTGAAACCACCCCGTGAACTCGTCAGACCATTTAACACCTTGTCAGATCCTTGGGTTTGCTCCTCTTGCTCACTGCGGCCACGAACAAATCCTCAACAAGTCAGAAGAAGATCCTCTGGTATTCTATTTCCTATACAGCACATAGTCAGTTTGAGACATGTTGCCACTAATTGCAGAATAGTGAAAGGGGGATTATCTCGGCTTGATATTTTCATATTTACCCTCTAACTGGCACAGATCCCTGAGAGGTAGAGAGCTGTAATTTCACATTATGTAAATATTTTAACAGAACTGGATAGTGAATGTCAGAGCCCAGGAAATATATCAATTAAATAATAGTAAGCTTACAGATGAAAAATTCTGGCTTCCAAAGGAAATGGTGGACAGAGTATTAGATCATAGTTGGAAGACATAGGTCAAAATTCGGTTTTGGCTCTCTGGTTGTTATAGGACTTTAAGAAAATTCCTTTTCAGTAATACCATTATGCAGGCCAAGATAATGGTTAGAGATGTATAGAGTAATAGAAGCAACTACATTTTAATGAACATAAAGAACAGTAGTATATTATTATTTATATTACATCACACATTCAAGGTCTCTATGATCCCAAAACACTACCTAGCTTTAATAAGATGGACCATGATCATGACCATGATCATGACCATGATCATGGTGTGTATGACAGACTTTTCCTGCAGAGACAAAACAGTATCTTCCTCAATGTCCAACATGGCAAATCATTGTACTATTATTAGGGTTACTAACAGGAGTATGGGGTGTGGGCTATTTTCAAGGAGTAGCAGTAATACTAATGTTGCTGCAGGGAGGAAAGTTGCCCCAACATGGAAGAAGACTACTGAAATGTGTAGCCCTGGAACTCTTGGTAAATCTTACAAACAGCTCCAAAGTCAGAATCTTGGTTTTCTAGAGTTGAATTGATCAGAGTCTCCACCTTCAGCAACTTCTTGTTACACCACTGGCGACAGGCCCTCATGAGTCATCCAACTTTCTGTCCTTCCAGTATTAGACCCAACCTTTTAATTATTGACCTACCTTCCAATAACATGGCAAGACTGCAGCCAAACTTTTAACACAGAAGCCTTGGGGGTACACATCACCTCAAAACCACCACTCAGACCTGCATGTATGCTTCTTTCTCCATGACTTTTATTTTTTTCAATTAACCCAGAAATCACTTCTGTCATCTGTTCTCTTAGGGGCTGTATTTAGGAATGTAGAAAGATTGTGGGCATCTTAGCATCAGATATGTAGTTAGCTGTTAAATTCCATGTTCCTCATCCTGAGCCCCACAGCCATGTCTACTGTCCTAATTTGTCATACAATCACGAGTACTATTTATCCATCAGCAGTGGTGATCTTCTGGGTGATGTGACTGTCAAAGAACTTTTCTGTTCATCTGTGGTCCCTGACACTGGCACCTTTGCCCTTATGTGTCTCAGATGGAGTGGTACTTATTCATCTCCTGGTTGCAGCCAAATTCCTAACAAAAACAGCAAACGGAAGGAAGGAAGGGTTGAATTTTGGCTTATGGCTCCAGGGGAAGTAGTCCATGCGGGTGGAACAGGCATGGTGGAAGAAGGAGCTGCTGGTTGCACTGTACGCAGAGGAAACAAGACTCCAGCCCATGCAATGGTAAAAAAAAATAAAAAAAAAAAAAAATCTACATTTAGAGTGCATCTACCCTACTCAATTAACCTATCAATGTAGCCTCTCACCAAAATTCCCAGAGGTTGGTTTCCATGGTGATTCTAAGTCCCATCAAGTTGACAATTAAGATTAGACATCATAGTTGGCCCCTGGGGCTGCCTTATCTTTAGACACTTGAATTTTCTCTCCTTTCATTTCTGGTCCACAGTTATCTCTTAGGTTATCATCTCCCAATATTTTCCTGGCAGCTCAAGCTGACTTCCCTTTCCACCCATGTTTAGGGTTATAGCTGTTTTAGTTTCTTTACTCTCATTTGCAGAAGGCTCTGTGTTTGATAAAGAGGGACAAGTTTGCTGTGTTCAATGGGATCTAGTTTTATATTATAAGACTCTAGTCCAATATTATAAAGCACAGGAAAGATGTTCAGTAATCTCAAATATGGATCTCCTTGATATTGCACTTTAAGCCTTTCTCCTTGTTTAGGAGTATTTTAAACTATGTGAATATGAACAATTTGGTTTTAAATATGGCTGACAAGTTTATTCCTGCATGTTTAAAATGGCACAGTATACTAAAGGAAACCTGAAACCCACAAACTACAACCATAATTTACATTTCAAAATGTGTGGATCACTAAAGTTTGCTTTTAAAAGAAGCACACTAAGTCTGAAAAGACTGAGAATTCTTTTTTATAACATTAAACTGTTCATAAAATTTAGTCTCTCAAATGAAAAAAAAATCAGTGTTAAATCATGCCAAATTACTTCAGCAACAGCCTTAGGTCTTGGGTGACTTTCTCTGGTGTTCATTGAGAGTTGGCTTTCTGAGCCTTTGATTTTTGTCCCTTTACCTTATCAGTTAGCTTAGTACAAAGACTTCATTGCAGAACTGGTGTGTGAAGTTGGGAGATAAAGATCAAATTACCTGTGCAAGAAAGAGAAATAGATGACTTACCATGTTTTCCCATTCGTAAGGTTTCTAGAAGAAATCCCCTCCCCGTCAATGTTCTCTAAATAAAGATCGGCAGCACCACAGTTTTCTCTTTACTGAAAATGATGTTAGAGGTGATGATTTATTTTGCAGGTGGGACTAAATGCGGAGCCTAGAATTTGTCCCCAAATCATGGCTTTACTCCTCGAATTGAGCTTTTATTTAATTATACTGACTGAAGCAGGTTTGTGAAGGCATCCAACATGTAAATGAAAAGGGATTACAACATTTATTTCAAGAAGCTATCATTTTATACAGTTCTATTGTATTGGCTGCTCCTCTTTTTGTGTGTGTGATAAGTTTTAAAGCAAATTTTTCTTTTAAAAAATGTATCTAAGTGCTATTTACTTTTTCAGACAAGTTATTTAATAGCTTGTAAATATGTGTATTTAATAATAGATTAAATACACACACACTCACACACGGTCTTAGTCAGGGTTTCTATTCCTGCACAAACATCATGACCAAGAAGCAAGCTGGGGAGGAAAGGGTTTATTCGGCTTACATTTACATACTGCTGTTGATCACCAAAGGATACAGGACTGAAACTCAAGCAGGTCAGAAAGCAGGAGCTGATGCAGAAGCCATGGAGGGATGTTCTTTACTGACTTGCTTCCACTGGCTTGCTCAGTCCACTCTCTTATAGAACCCAAGACTACCAGCCCAGAGATGGCACCACCCACAAGGGGCCCTCCCTCCTTGATCACTAATTGAGAAAATACCTTACAGCTGGATCTCATGGAGGCACTTTCCCAACTGAAGCTCCTTTCTCTGTGATAACTCCAGCTGTGTCAAGTTGACACAAAGCTATCCAGTATACACACACACATGGAAAGTACATACAATTTTTAAATCCTAAGTTACACATTCATACTTTAAAACATAAATTCTTGTGATGTGCCTTTTGTGTATTTAAGTATTTCCAAAAATGAAGGGCTTAAGGCTTGGCTTACGGCTTGGCTTAAGGAGCACCTTTAGTCCAGTCTTCAGATGACCAGGCACATGTATCGTTACTGTAGGAATGGAAGCCATGTGCTTGCATGGACTCTGCAATAGTCCAGGTCCTTTACTGGGGCCTGACCTTGATGCTGTGGGTTCCCTGGTCAATGGTAAAATGTTTGTAGATATTTCACTGGTGATCTACCATCCATTAAAAAGGACAACCTTCTTAAAGGATGGAAAACAGGACTCCATGCAGTGTCTTTGATCCTAAGTGAGTTTTGGGGTTCTCAGGACTTGCAAATCAGAGACTCTGATGGCTAAATTCTCATCTTCACATAAAGGAAATCTCTCTGGCAAACCTTATTGGCAGGAATAAGCTTGTCATCAAAAGGCAAAATACTGATACACATGCCTCGGACCTAAAATAAATCAGGACAGCCCACAAGGGCGTTAGACAGCAAAACTAATGAGGAGCAGGCAGGCAGTCCACAGGAAAGAGTAATACACTCCACTCCCCTATGAAGTCTCTTTTGATTAGTTTCTTATCAGGCTCTGGGGAGCAGCCTCTGACTCATATGTACATCAGGAGGGAGCTGGTACTCTGTGGATCAGTTTTATGGAAGCAGGAACTGGGGATGGTTAAATATGGACAGGAATAATGCAAACTTTGCAAGCAGCATAAAAATGTTGTAGGTCTGCAGAATATTATATAAGAGTATTGTTGGAAAAGGAATATGTTATTATAATCTTGGAACCTGAGACCAACATACCAAGTAAAGATCTTTATTTTTTTTAGTTTGGGGGCATTATTATTATTATTTATTATTATTATTATTATTATTATTATTTGCATTTATCTTAAAAGCCCTCAATCTTTATTTTTGGAATGCCAAAATGTAGTTGCATTGTTTTTGTTTTATTGGTTAGTGTAAACAAAGACACAAATATTTCAGCTTAAGAGTCTTAACAATTTCAATTTTACATCAAGTCATACTAGACTTTAATGAAAATTCTGTGTCCACAGATCGTGCTGACTTGTATAAAATTAATTACATGTGCAAGGTTTCAGCAATTAACTCCAGCAAGGCCTGTAAAATCCATCTTGCACGGGGTTCCGTGCTTCTAACCCGGAGATCTCTTTTGCAATGCTGAGAAGACATGAAAGTGACATGGAATCAGAACTGTCGTTTGGGAGCTGCATTAAGTGCTGGTTGTATAAAGGGGCCAACCTCAGACTTGCTGATCCATGTAGTCCCGAGGTGCTGCCGGTTTTCAGTTCCAGTGCACTTGTCTCTGGGGTAGATAAGAAGGTCGTCATTGTCTGCTGGTGCTGGTACTGACGTCTTCTGTAAACTTTCCAGTCCTAGGAGAATGGCCAGGCATTGATCCAGCATTGATCACCTTTTATACCTTTTTCAGTGTCTTTTGTTATCTTCATGAAGGAATGCTTACATCCCCCAAATGTATTCCATACAATTGACTATTAATATACCTTGTCCAAAGCAGCCATGCATCTGGTCTTACTTAAGAGGCTACTGTTACTAGATGCAAAATAAATGGGAAGGTTTCGATTTTTCAATTCGTACTGATAACATTTTACTTTTGTTTCTAAATTGTTTGTTTGAGAGAGGGTCTTTCTATTATATAGTCCTGGTTGTCCCGGAATTCATTACATAGAACACACTGGTGTCTAACTCACAGAGATTATCCAGCTCCAGCCTCTAAGGTGCTAGGATTAAAGGCAGAAAGCACTACAGACCAGACCAATGATATTTTAAAACGAGGATTTTCACTATGCATTTAGACTGCAGTCTGAATCATGGCCCTTGAAATTTTCCATGGTTGTGAACTGTGAAACTTTTAAGCCATGGCATAAAGCGCTATCTGTGCTAACAGGCATTGTTTAGTTTTAGT
The DNA here is from genome assembly GCF_900095145.1 of Mus pahari. Lineage (NCBI taxonomy): Eukaryota > Metazoa > Chordata > Mammalia > Rodentia > Muridae > Mus > Mus pahari. Next base: position 13,624,763 of record NC_034594.1, on the reverse strand, counting down.
ATTGATTCTGGTGGATAAAGATGGGTTCTGATAGTATATGTTAAATTATTATTTTTTATTTATCATTTTTACACTACAGATTTTATTTTCTCCCTTCCTGTCCACCCTCCGAATGTTCCATGTCCCATACCTCCTCTCTACACCCTGTCTCCTTGAGGATGTCCTAACCTCTGACCCCTCCTCACCTCTAAGCTCCCTGGAACCTCCAGTCTCTTGAAAGTTAGGTGCGTCATCTCTGAATGAACACAGACCCTGTAGTCCTCTGCTGTATATGTGTTGGGGACCTCATATCAGCTGGTGTATGCTGCCTGATTTGTGGTCCAGTGTTTAATAGGCCTTAGGGGTCCAGATTAATTATGACTGCTGTTCCTCCTACAGGGTTGCTCTCCTCCTCAGCTTCTTTCTGCCCTTCCTTAATTCAATAACAGGGGTCAGCAGCTTCTGTCTATTGGTTGGGTGCAAATATCTGCATCTTATTCTTTCAGCTGCTTGTTAGGTCTTCCAGACTGCGGTCATGCTAGGTCCCTTTTTGTGAGTGCTCTATAGCCTCAGTAATAGTGTCAGGCCTTGGGACCTCCTCTTGAGATGGATCCTACTTTGGGCTATATTACAGAGCAATAGTGATGAAAACTGCATGGTATTGGAACAGAGACAGATAGATTGACCAGTAGAATAGAATTGAAGACCCAGAAATAAAACCACACACTTACAGACACTTGATCTTTGATAAAGAAGCCGGAAATATACAATGGAAAAAAGAAAGCGTTTTCAGTAAATGGTGCTGGTCTAACTGGCAGTGTGTATGTAGAAAAATAAAAATAATCCACCTTTCACAAAGCTCAAGTCCAAGCAGATCAAAGACCTCAATATAAAACAAGATATACTCAATCTAATAGAAGAGAAAGTAGTAAAGAGCCTTGAACTTATTGGCCTGTGGGGGAGGGATTTCCTAAACAGAACTCCAATGGCTTAGGCTCTAATATCAAAAATTTGTAAATGGAACCCCACTAAAACGACAAGTTTCTGTATGTCAAAAGAATAGTCAATAGGACAAATCGGCAACCTACAGATTGGGAAAAAAAAAACTTCATTAACCCCATATCTGATAGAGGGCTAATATCCTAAATATATAAAGAACTCAAGAAACTAACCACCAAAAAAAACTCAAACAACCCAATAAAAAAGTAGAACTAAACTGAGAATTCACAACAGAGGAATCTTGAATGGCTGAGAAGCACCTAAAGAAATGTTCAAAGTCCTTTAGTGATCAGAGAAGTTCAAATCCAAATGACCCTGAGATTCTACCTTACACCAATCAGAATGGATAAGATCTAAACCTCAGGTGACAACACATGTTG
>NC_034594.1:13593951-13623100 GCF_900095145.1 Mus pahari | reverse complement strand
ACTTTTAAAGAAATTATTATTCCATTTATTTATCTGTACATATAGCCAAACTGCCTGTAAGAAAAATGTGACTAAGGGGTTCTATAGGATAAATCCCATGCTAGTTTTACCTCTGACAATGAGTGACCCAACCATACACTCTCACACCTATTTATACACCCATGACTGAGCTGTTTCTTGGCTATCATACAGAGAGAAATATGCTAATAATTTGGGGGAGGGAGGGGTATAGCTCGGGTATTTTACTTTCTAAGCATATGCTCTTCATTCTAGGTTCCTTAAGTATCTCATGTCTGAGGAAAGATTCGGGTAAATTACATTAATAATTCAACAATTCAGATTAATATTCAGTTTCTGGCATTTATAGAACTTAAAAATAAAACAATAGGTTAGATAGGAAACTTATTTTGAAGAAGATTGCCTAAATTTTTTTAGTACCATCTAACTGTCAAGGGGAAAGCAACACCCTAGAGTAGATGTTGCTTCTCTGACTCTGGGCAAGTATGAACAGAGGAAGAATTATAAGTGGAAACCAAATGAATGGAAGTTTTCTCTGATATTAGCACCGTCTGTTTGACAGAGTTCAGGACTCCCTGTGAGATCAATGTTTGGTGATTCCTGTGGGATATTATCTTGATTACATTAATTGACATAAAAAGACTCATCTTGACTTTGGATAGGATTTCTCCTTTGGCAGGAAATCTTGTGCTACATAAGTGTAGAGATCAATCATGGACTTAGGAAGTACTGCTGTTTCTTGACTAAGAATATGATGGGACCATCTGCTTCAATGTCCTGCTTCTGTTCCTACCGCTTATCTAGCACAATGGATTGCAACTTAGAACTCCAGGTCAAATAAACCTTTCAGCCTTAGGATGGTCTTATCAAAATGGTTTTTCACAGCAGCATGAAGGAAACAAGACATGTTTGTTCCTAAGTGCTATAGAGCAGAACTAGAACTATCCAAGGGCTTGTCCAGGAAACTTGGCAGAGGAGAAAACCATATCCATTCAGAGCAAATTGATATCACGATGATGAGATGGTCTGTAGGGAGTATCACCCAGAGTCCTGTCTCAGCTCGAGGGAGATCTATCCATCATCATCTGAAGGCATCAGTATCAGAGACTAACACGTCATCCAGCAGCTAGCAATGACAAGATGCTTCTTCTGAGATGGTAGTGCAGCCACCATGCCCTGAGAAACCATGCAAAACTAGAGAGCATCCAGTCAACCTCATGAGAACATGGGTGTCACCGTTCTTTCTTTGGGTTAACCGAATATCATTCTAGATAATAAATGAAGAAAGGGGATCATTATGTGAGTGACTATATGGTCCTATTTATCCTATATGCTTGCTTCAAATATAATTTCAAGACATTCTCTGGAGGCCAGTGATATGACTTAGAGAGGAAAAGCTGCTTAACAAGGAAAATATGACGAGCTGAGTTTGAGACACAGAGCCTGTATAAAAAGATGGGTATTATAGTACATATCCAAAATATCCTAACATTCCTGCAATATGAGAGGTCAAGACATGAGGACCATCTTGAAGCTGACAGGCCAACTAGCCCTGAATATGCAGCAGAGATAAGAGAAACATTACTTATAAAACAAGGTAGAAAAAGAGAGCCAAAAATATGTATCCTGAAAATTATTCTCTGACACACACAGGTATACCAAACATAGCATGTATACACACACACACACACACACACACACACACACACACACACACACACACGTACATGCACACACACATACACACATTCATACACATTCACACACACATCACACACACACATTATACACATACACATTAATGATAAATGCAATTAAGAAAATTTAAAGCATACTTTAAAACAAAATCTTTTACATTTGAGTCTTATTTACATAAAATGTCTCACATAAAATTTGGAATTTTTATAGGTCGTGCTAGGGGTAGTGAGTGATATGATTTCATTGATGCAGAACTGAATTACCAAGCTTACTAGCCTGTTCAGAGTGCCATAAAAAGAAAATGGGGTGGTAGCTCAAGCAAAGAACTGCATTTATTCACAATTCTGGAGGACTGCACTGGCTGTACACAGCTACCGTCTCCATGCGGTTCTGCAGAGAGCCACCTATACCTTTTGCATTGTATGTGGCCCAAAATTTTATCAGACGAGGACACACCCTATGATTTTACTATTGTCAAGAACATTGGGCAGCAGGATCCCAATCTTGAGGTGGAAATTCCTGGTTTCTTTAACAACTCAGTCGTGTCATATGATGTGATGTTTTTCTGGAAGCTGTCTTGTGAGAGGGCATGCAATGTTTTGCTGAAAACAGACAATTGAAAGGTGCCTGATATTTAGAAAGGTGGTATTTAAAAAGTTGGTATTTTGCTGAAAACGGAAACTTGAAATGGTGCCTGATATTTAGAAAGAATATAAATCGAACCCCACAAACAGTGAGCGGATGTTCCTGCATTCCAATGCTTCACTTCCTCATTGGTCATTGCTGGTCTTCATTAGTGTTGCTTCTGCATTTGTAGAGAGAAACAAGCCTAAGCACTTCTCATGGCATTCCAGCTAATCCTGGCTGCTTCCTCCGAATTGTGCTGTCTCAGAGATGCCCCATTGATCCTGCTGGATGATGCCTGCACGACTGATCTGTGTTTGGTGTTTCCTGCTAGAATCCTGACAAGGCATAGTGGAATCAGCCCAAGAAACTACTTCTAAACAGGTCCACAACACCCTCTCCCACTAGCCTTCTTTTACCTCCAACCTTTGGTTGGCGGGTTAGAAAGGAGGTCAACATTGAAGAACCCTAAATATCCAAGCCTTCATAATTTATTCATCTTAGAGGGAAACATTTATCTATTGTGGTCATATAAATTACAGCAATTTCACATAGTTCTAGTCCACCACACTACATTTGGTGTACACCATCTTCAGACTACGTAAAGAACTGAGTTGGCTTCTAAAGCATAAGCAAAGAATTAAATTACATTCATTATACTTCTTGTGTTAAATTGCCTTTTACACTTTATAGCAAATGGGGTGATATGTGGTACACAGTACAAGTTGGCCATCTATGTAAGCTTTTACTAATTCCAAGAAAATAAAATGTATCATGTTTTCAGCTTTGGAACTTATATAACTTGGAAGGTGTTTGAAAGTTCTTTCTTTATCTTATTTAGACTAATATTTTTCTAATGTACACAATAGGTAAGAAGCTATTTTATTACCCATAACTAATAACTCAAATAAGCAGACAGAATTGGCACATTTTTGAAGCCTCTTAATATGGTTTTCATTACTTGTCCTTATAAACAATTCTCCTCACGACCCTTCCCCACTGCTACTGTAGGGAACATGGAAAACATATTTCTTAGGAGGCAATGGCCTTTATCTCCAGGCTGCTATATAGGATGTGGCATATTTAGCAAGGCTCCACTTACATAATAAGCATTGTAGTTTGCATATGTATACACACACATACTCTCTCTATATATATATTTTTTCAAATTTTCCAGCAGATGGCAGTAAGACGTCTCCTTCTGCAGAAATCAGTGTAAAATAATAAATTTCTGAAATGTATAAATAACTGTTTGTAAGGAAAAAACATCATTTTGTAATTGACAAAAGGACTCACAAAGAGTGTGTGCTTCCTGCAGCATGGGCCTGGGTTAAGTCATCTGTAGTCGTTCCTGGTTTACTCATAGTCTGAATAAACATGAGCAAATAACATTTTTAACAGTCTTTTGTTCTGCCCATTAATAGTATCTACAAGAACAGGTTAAAGGGCCTACAGATGCATGAGTAACATATTTGGGAAAGGAAGATGCTATGAAATTCTTTCTTCCTGAAAAATAGATTCTTTTGATATTATTTTAAGATACTCAGTGTAAGACTTGATCTTTGCCCATAATAAATATTCAAACGTAGATAGACTGATATATTTAATTTTTCTGATGTATGTTGGGAAGTGAGGATAAAAGTTTCTTGAAATTATATTATTTTTAAGGTCACTTTTTCCCCAGTTATGAGCAAAATGTGTCCACTCCAATCCTCTGAGAAGAAGGTTCAAAGAATAATTGAAGTAGGCAGGGAAATCCTTCAGACTACAAAGTATGCCTTAAACCTCTGAAAGAAAGAAAAAAAAATTCTGAAGGAAACGATTGAGAAATCTGAGAGACTGTGGCACATTTCTGTAAAAGCTTTGACCAAGCCAACATGAGTCTCTAAATAAAGGCTATCCACAGTAGTCCTACATTGGACAGAAATAGCCTGTCCCCAGCACTCTTGCCAAGCTGATATTAGTTGTAAACAACCTAGTATGTACTCTGACTAAAGTTAATGGCAGATCCAAGGTGTAGCAAGTAGAGCTATCTGTCAACCTTTTCCATAGCACCTGAAGAAACATTTAAATGAGATGTGAATACATTTTCTGATCTTGCTTTATGCATTGTAAAACAGAATTGTAACATACCCATACATTTTTACCCCTTAATACATGTGATAGTGTAATGTAAATATTTACATAATTGACGGATAAGGCATACAACTTCAATAATATGAAATACTTCCAGTCCACATTCTCAGTAATGGATGATGTAACAAATATCAATCATGATGTAGCTGACTGGGACAATGCTAATCAGATTTAGCATGTATTTGATGAACATTTTACACGACAGAAGTAGAACATGCACTTTTTTTCAAGAGCACACACAGAGAGCATTAGCAACAATATTTTGGGCCACAGAAAATCCTAGTAGGTGTTAAAATATTGAAATAATGTTGTTTTGTGATCATAATAGAGTAACATTGGAAATCAAGTGGGAAAGGAAAGCCAGAAAATGTATGCGAATGTATGGAAATTGGCAACATATTAACAATTAACGATCAGCACCAAAGGATGAATCAAAAGAGAAACATGCAGACAAACACAAGTTAAAACACACTATAAAATGTGAGTTTCAAAAATACGGTGCTAACTCCAAAATGACCGCTAAATTATCTCTTTAAAATGGAGAAATATCTTCTATTAATAATTATACTTTACTTGTAATGGAAATAAAAAGTGAGAGTTAGTTTAAGCTTAAATCACAAAGAAAAAAATGAGAAGCAAGCCAGAGCTAAAATATAAACACCCAGAAAACAATAGAAATGATGAATGAGACCAAGAGATCTGTTTTGGATTAGAAGACCCAGGAAACACTAGGAAAGAGAACACCTCGCTGCTACCTTTATGGAAATAGAATGTTATGTGAGGGAGGAGTGTATAAAGGTATATACATCAGCAAGCAGGAGAGCCCAATTCATGCAGATAAATTCCTAGCACTGCATCACTAGCAAAGAGTAAATCATGAGTTAAAAACATGAATAAACTTAGTAAAGTATTGACCTAGTCTGTAATAAAAATATCACAAGAACAAAAGTCCAAGAACTGTTGACTTTTCTGTTGAATTCTACCCTACTAATTCAGGAAGAAATACCTCTTCCAACCAGTTGAAGAGAAAACAACACACCCAATCTCATCACACAAGGCTGACCCCAAAGCTAGAGAAAGACTTAAAGAAAGAAAAAGTCTACACTTCTGGCAACCGGGATGTCATGGCTCTGGAAATTTTACTAGGGTAGAGGAGGAATGGGGAAATGAGACCTATCAACAGACCTACAGAGAAGCTTGGGTGCGGGGGGAGATGGTGACACCAACCTCTACAACAATCCCGAACCTCAGTATATTTATTGTGTACAGCTAGCAGGAGAAATGAGATTGTCTAAGTAGGAGTTTTCTAGGTATAAGTGGTTTCAGGCTGTGAAACAACTAGAGGATGGAGTTGCAGTGCTGGTTAGGGTAGATATTAGTCAATCATTCCTAGGTACTCAGACTTGGACCAGAGGACAGATCCACTGCGTTTAGCCTCATGGAGGAAGCTTGGCTAGATTCTCATGGATCTGAGACACTGGTCCTTGACATGGCCATGTCTATGTCCAAATGAACAATATACCCTCTTTCAGGAGTCTATCTATTGTTTACGCATTTATAAGATCAATATCTCTGATGAATACTGAAGTAAATTCCTTGGTAACATCCAGGCTACATGATTAAACAACATGCTGAGATTATACATTTTGAAAGATCTAGTTTTAGTTGTGGTGCATGTGTGTGTGTGTGTGTGTGTGTGTGTGTGTGTGTGTGTGTGTAAATGAGTGTTAATGCCTGTGGATACCAGAGGCAATATATCTTATGGAGTTGAAGTTATTGAGAGCCACCCAGCATGGATTGTAGAAAAGAACTGAACTCTGGTTCTCTGGAGGGCAGCAAATGCTCTTAACCAACGCTCTTAACCTCTTCAGCCTCAAGGTTAAACTGTATAATCAAGTAAAATTTATCACTGGCATATAAGCATTTTCTCACATACAAAATTTAGTATTATATTTCACATGGATAAAATGAAGAAACAGACACACACTTTAACTGACAGGGAAAAATAGTAAACAAAACTTGTGCTTTGTCATTATAAAACCTCTCAGCAAACTAGGATTGGAAGGAAGGTATGGCAATACAATTTCTATATCTGCCAAAATCCAGTTACCTTCGTATTTGGTGGTCAGTGACAGAGCATTTTCATCGTGGGATTGCATTAGGGATAACTTTTCTGAACTAGTTCTTATTTAGAAAAATTGGGTTAGAATATAGTGTCTTATTCAGGGTTTTACTGCTGTGAACAGACACCATGACTAAGGCAATGCTTATAAGGAAAATATTTAATTGGGGATGGCTTACAGTTTCAGAGGTTCAGTCCATGATCATCCAGGTGGGAGCATGGCAGCATCCAGGCAGGCGTGGTGCACCATGGCAGCATCCAGGCAGGCGTGGTGCACCATGGCAGCATCCAGGCAGGCGTGGTGCACCATGGCAGCATCCAGGTAGGCGTGGTGTACCATGGCAGCATCCAGGCAGGCGTGGTGTACCATGGCAGCATCCAGGCAGTCATAGTGCAGGAGGAGCTCAATAATACTACATCTCATTCCAAAGGGAAACAGTAGAAGACTGGCTAGGATGGGGGTCTTAAAGCACGTGCCCACAGTGACATATTTTCTCCAATAAGGCCATACCTACTCCAAAAAGGCCACACCTCCTAATAGTGTCACTCTCTGTGCCAAGCATTCCACTCCCTGTCCCCATCAGTTTCTTCAAACATATGAGTCTATGGTGTTCATACCTAAACATAGCATAATGCAAAATACTTTTAGTTCAACTTCAAAAGTTCCCATAGTCTATAGCAGTCTCAACAATGTTAAAAGTTCAAAGTCTTTTCTGAGATTAATCCAATCACTTAAGTATAACCCCCAAAGCAAAACAGGAAACCAGCTGGGCAAACTCCAAACTTTGTATCTCCATGTCTGATGTCAAACAGTCTTCATATCTCCAACTCCTTTTTCATCTTTGTCAACTGCAACAAACGTCTTTCTCCTGGTCTGTTCCTACTTCCTATTAGCAGTTTTGCTCAGTAGATATCTCATGGTTCTGGCATCTCAAATATCTGGCAGTCTCCAAGGCATCCTCAATGTTACAGCTTCTTGTTCCAATGTCTTGGATCCACACGTGGTCTTTTGGGCTCCTCCAAACGGTTTGGGTCATATGTCCAGCTCTAACCTCTGTAGCTTTGGTTAACTCCCCTCCACTGTTGTTGCTGTTCTTGGTGATCATCCTATAGTTCATCTCCAATAAGCTGGAATCTTCCACTGCAACTAGGCTTCACCAATAACTTCTCATAGGTTCTCTTCATGGTGCTAAGCCTCAACTTCTTTTTATGACCCTTTCTGTCTTTAGCTAGCAACTGCAGAAGAGGTGCACCTTCACCAATGACCTTCTCTGTCTTTCTCAGTGCCAAGCCTCAACTGCTCTCTACGACCCCTTCATACCTTCAAAACCAGAACCATGTTCATGATTCTTACTTATTACCAAGTCCACCTACAGCACAAAGTACAACCTTGGCTATCCTGGATAACTGTTTCTTTGTGGTCTCAGAAAACGCTTCCCACATTTCACCTCAGTAATGCTAGTATCTTCTTAACCACCACTAATTTCTTAGTTCCAACTAACAAGCATCAACTGTCCCAGTAGTCCCTTCTATTCTTGCCTCTAAAGTCAGACCCACATGGCTAAAACTACTGAATTCTGCTGCTTCCTGGGGCTAGAATATGGGCCCCTTCATCCTATTACTAGCTTTCTGTTTTCCAACTCCCTCACTTCCTAAGGTAGGATGTCCTGGAACTTTCTCTGTAGATTGATGCTAAACTCAGAGTTCTGCCTGTCCCAGTTTCCTGTGATTAGGGATATGTACCACCCTGCCTGGACCTAATTTAGCTGAGTGAGCTATTGCCCCAAAGTCCCATCCCCTTAATTTGTTATCTCCAAGAACATAGGATCCAGTTCTATTCTACTTCCTGATGTCCCTTTAATACTTGAACCATATATTTTGTATTTTTCCTTTCTCAGTTTGCTGCTTTTCATTAAAACACTCTCCATAAGATTGAATTTTAGTAATAACTGCACAGCACAATTTATACCAGACTATTTTGAGACTTCCTTTTTCAAAGCAATTAATCTAAATCCCTTTGCCTTAGCTTTAGTCAGGCTCTTCGGACAATGGCTAAAAGCAACCACATTCTTCACCAAATTATGACAAAAATGGTCTCTGTGCCACATACTGAAATTCTTCTCCACTGAAATGTCTTGGACCAGATCTGCACAGTTCAAATGACACCTAGCAACAAAGACTTCCATATTCCTATTAGGATAGCCCATTAGGCCCCACTTAAAGGATTCCACTGGTTTCCAAATCCAAAGTTCCCAAATCCACAATCTCCCAAACAAAAGCATCGTAAAGCCTATTACAGCAATACCCCCTTCCTGGTATTAACTTCTGTCTTAGTTAGGGTTTTACTGCTGTGAACAGACACCATGACCAAGGCAACTCTTATAAAGACAACAATTAATTGGGGCTGGCTTTCAGATTCAGAGATTCAGTCCATTATCATCAAGATGAGACTGTGGCAGCATCCAGGCAGGCATGGTGCAGGAGGAGGTGAGAATTCTATATCTTGTTCCAAAGGCAATAAAGAGAAGACTGGCTCCCAGGCAGGTCTTAAAATTCACACCCACAGTGGCACACCTACTCCAACAAGGCCATACCTCTAAATAGTGCCAGTCTCTGGACTAAGCATATTCAAACCACCACACATAGTATATGAAAGCTTTCTGATACCAGACTCCTTTTTCCTTACATTACCTGTTTTGTGCTCATTATTAGCTCCATCTTCCCTAGATTTCCTATTATTGCCTCAGCAACCATGAGTCTTTCTCGTTTCTTCTCTCCCTGCCCTTGTACCTCCTTGCCCCCATCCCCAGCCTCATTCTCCCTTCATTTTTCTCACTGATGTTCTAATTGATTCTTATGTTTATCCACCTTAGAGTGCATGAGTAAACACAATGATATATGTGCATAAAACAGAATATATTCAATTTTAAGAAGGAAAGAAATTCTTAAATACTTTAAATTCTTAAAAAGAAATGCCGAGTCTGTCGCTCACTGGGGAGTGTTTTCTAGCATACACAGGGCCCCATGTTTGATCCTAGCCTTGTGACCAAACAAGGAAAGAATTTGTGACAAAATGTACTGCAAGGATGACCCTTAAAGACATTATGTTAAGTGAAGAAAAGCAGTAACAAAACACAAGAAATAAAATGACTCCAATTCTATGACATACCCAATGTATGTCATTTTTAGGAAAATGAGTCAAAAACTCATTTTCCTAAAAAGCAGGACGTTTGCTACCAGACGCTTTGGGCTTACTCTTTAATGGTGTAGAGTAGCTCTTTCCAAAGATAAGGAAAATTATGGAGATGGGTGTTCATGGTGGATATAAAACAACAAAAAATATTTAATACCATTAGATATACATTTAAATTTCTGAATTTTGTTTTATATATGCATATATGTTATTTATTTTTTCATGTATTAGTATTAATTAAATGAAAATTAAAATGAACAGAATATTACATATATTGCATATGTTTATAACATATCACAATATAACAACATAAATCATGAGTAATTTAAGCAATAATAATCTGTGTCAAAAAAGTCAGATTGGACTAGCAAATTTGAATATAGTCATTAAATTAGCAAGGCACAGAATCTGAACATTGACATTTCTTCAAACTATCCTGGATATATCCTGGAATATTTGTATTTCAAGAATGATATTATGTTTTAAAAAAAGTAAAAACATAAAGAAAAGGCTTCTAAACCCAAAATTTGGAAATATCCCATGGCTAAATTATTCCCCACATTTCTATAGCACTTTTGTAACAGAATTGATGTACTAAAATTCTTGACTTTTCTTGACTAAAATTGTGGTATTTCTGTATATGCCCACTTAAGCATATAGCAGATATAGCATTAATTTTTTATTATAGTATTTATTTAAACACAAGCAATGCCATCATTTAGTGATTGTTTGTCTTTGTTGAAAAATGTTTACCACGTATCACAGATGTGAAATCAATGTTTAGCTAAGGGAAAAACAGTGTTATCAAAAAGCCACTAATCTCAATGGTTGTCATTATAAAACAACTAAATACAGTCATGCAGCACAAAATAGCATTTCATCAATGAGAGATCCCTTTTCAACTGTTGTTTGACAAGACGATATTGTGACTGAAATACTCCATCACTGTCTGATATTTTTCTATTGCTGAGATAAGACACCATGGCCAAAGTAACTGATAAAACAAAACATTTAATTAGTGGCTTATAGTTCCAGAGGGCTAGAGTCCATGACCATCACAGCAGGGAGCATGACAGCAGGCAGACAGGCATGGTGCTCCTGATAAACAAACAGGAAGCAGAGGCGTGGGCAACTCTGTGAATGGCACTAACTTTTAAAAGCTCAAAAACCCAAACCCTAGGGACATAGCTGCCACAACAAGGCCACACCTCTTAATCCTTCCCAAATAGTTTTACCAGTATTCACTCAAGTATATTATACTATGGGAGCATTTCCATTCAAGGCACCACAACCACCTAGCGATGCCAGGGCCCACTGTAATGGTAAAGGTTTATACCATTCTGTGTGTCTGATGGAATAGGTGTAAACAACCCATAGTGTTGTTAAGTATACTTATATATGTGATATATATAAATATATTATACTTAAGTATAAATTACATTATTATAAAATATTACATATATTATTATATGTTATTATTATAAATTATATAATATTGCATTGAAATCTGTTTGCTTACTGTTTTATTGGTATGAAGAGACACCAGGACCAAGGCAAACATGTAATTGGGGCTGGCTTACAGTTTCCAAGGTTCTATCAGTTATCATCACAGTGGGAAACCTGTCAGTGTGCCATACAGACAAACAGGATGCTAGATGATCCAAGAGTTCTTCATCATGATCTGAAGACAACCAGGAGGAGAGCAGAGCATGAGCACAGGAGGCCTCAAAGCCCACATACATAGCGGTGCACTTCCTCCAACTAGGCCACACCTGTTCCAACAAGGCCACACCTACTCCAACAAGGCCACACCTCCTGATAGTGCCACTTACGGACCAAGCATATTTAAACCACCACAAAATCATATACATGATAATTAACAATAGTTACTTTTTGGGTACTTACTATATGTTTACTATATGTTTTACTTACTATATGTTTTAATACTATATAAATATATACACACATGCATATAAACAGATAACTACTTATATACATGTATACACACACACACACACACACATACACACACACACACACACCTTTCAGAGGTAACTGGAGCATGGGCCTCCAACCTCATCAGAGCCTTAACTATTGGGGGAGTCTTAGCTTAATGGAGGGTTGGTGTGTGGGGATAAGTTGTAGAGAATTGGTTGCCAGGGGCATGCCTTTGAAAGGTAAATTTGTTCCCATACTTACTTCCTTTTGCTTTCCTACATGTCCTTTATGAAGTAAGCAGCTTTGCTCTAATATGTTTCTCCCCACCACAATGCTCTACCTTACCATAAGCCTGGCAGAAAGGCATTCTATAGAGAACCTCTGATCCATCTTCCCAAAAACGTCTTTCTTCCTTTTTCTTTTTCTTTTTCTTTTTCTTTTTCTTTTTCTTTTTCTTTTTCTTTTTCTTTTTCTTTTTCTTTTTCTTTTTCTTTTTCTTTTTCTTTTTCTTTTTCTTTTTCTTTTTCTTTTTCTTTTTCTTTTTCTTTTTCTTTTTCTTTTTCTTTTTCTTTTTCTTTTTCTTTTTCTTTTTTTCTTTTTTATTTTCTTTTTTCCTTCCTTCCTTCCTTCCTTCCTTCCTTCCTTCCTTCTTTCCTTCCTTCCTTCCTTCCTTCCTTCCTTCCTTCCTTCCTTCCTTCTTTCCTTCCTTCCTTCCATTTTTCTTCTACTTATCTATTGATTGATTGATTGATTGATTGATAAAGGGTATTACTTTGCAGCCTAGGCTACCCTCAAATCAATGAAGATTGTCCTAACTCAGTATCTTAACTGCCAGGATTACTGACATGCATCTTTATGCCTCTTTAGCTCATTTCTTTAAGCTAACTTTCTCAGATACTTCCTCAAAAATAATAAGCTGATAACTGAATTATGCTACTGCTGACCATGAGCAGGCTTAAGCTAATAAATGTGTTTCCATCTGTACTTTTGACAGAAGTCTCTAGCTCTCTGTCTCTCTCTGTCTCTGTCTCTCTCTGTTTATGTATACACACATATCCTTCCTAAAAATAAAAAGTATGTTAGAATTAAAATTATTTTATATAGTTGTACAATGTATTTATATTTTAAGTAATGAAGTGTTATAAAGTTGAAAGTTTAAAAGGTGTAAAAACTTATTGAGGACATAGTTATAGGGAATTTGGGTTAATTTATTATTTAAAAAAATGTTTTAAATTAATTTAGTGCCTCTGAAGCTCAGTGATTAAGTCTGCTGCTCTTCCGGAAGACTTCAGTTTTATTTCCAGCATCCAGGTCAGTCAGTTCACAGTAGCCTGTAACTCTACCTCCAGGATATTTTACATCCTCTTCTGGCCTCTGTAGGTTCAATTACACACACACACACACACACACACACACACACACACACACACACACACACGACTATACCTGGAATAAACTACAATCAGGGAATAGATGGCATCTTTGAAAGATTTTCCTGTTTAGCTTGACAAGGATGAATCTCCTTCTAATCCAGACCTTTGAAGTAGGATGGCACACCTGAAATTTCGATCTCGAGGAAAGAAGACACTGGCTTTTGATGTGGATCTTGAGGTAGGAAGACATACCTTTATCTGGGCCATCCCTTTTGGATGACAGGTTGTCATATGATAATAACCATCATCATCTAAAGAAGGTTGTTCTGGAAAATGGTGGTGGGTGGAGAGGATATAAGAGGTAAGGGATGGTGTGAAGGATTGATAAGAGAACTAAGAAGGGGGAAAGAGAAGCAGGGGAAGGAAGAGANGAAAAGAGAGAGAGAGAGAGAGAGAGAGAGAGAGAGAGAGAGAGAGAGAGAGAGAGAGAGGTATAGGAGAGGGAGAAAAAGGACTAAAATTTTCAGATAATAACAAAAGGCAGAATGTAGATTCCAAATACCAGAGAGAGAAAACTGTTTGGCAGTTTGGATGGAATAAAAAACTCTAGAAAGATGACAGCTGACATCATAAAGTAGAAAAATACATTGCACATACATTGCACATGCTGTGGAATTTATGTTTTTTTTCCTTTTTGTATTTTCCAAGGCATGACTTTCACTCTAGTATCAACCAAAAACACGTTTGGCATTGGATCTTTGAACTGTGTCAGTGTATAGATTCCAAAGGTCATGGACTCTTGTTATATTTGGGTTACAATTACATACGCTTAGTTTAATGGTGTACAGGAAGCTGGAGTCAGTTTTTGAAGGGTATTAAAAATACATTGCCTTTATCATTGTTTTCCACCATGCTCAGGTCTATCAATATTTTTGGACTATTTAAACCAACATTAGAATTTTGACTGTCATTTACATATATCAGAGGGCTCGGCTTAGACATTAATGTCTCCATCAACCAGGTCATACCAACACTCTCATCCTAATAAATCCATCCTTTCTCAGCAACCCAGACAAGCTTAGAGTCTCACCATTTCTCTCCATACATTATTAATAAAATCTCACACATATTTCCATATTTATACAAGCTAATAGGCAAGCCAATTTCACAAACACAGTTGCTTTAAAATATATGTATGGGCCATCTACGAAGACAGAAATTTTAAAATGTTAAGGGTGGGGGCAGAGGTCTTGGAGTCAAAGACTGAAGGTCCAGAACTGTCCCTGCTACAAATTAGTTATGAGACCTTGGCCACCCCAATTTTACTCCCTGGACTTCTTTCTGTTCCTTATCTTTTATATGAGAAATTTTATCTCAGTGACATTTAAACCTCTTCCAACTCAAAACCTTTATGTGTGATACAAGGGTTGATCACTTGGAAAATCAGGAGTCAAGGGGTACAATACCAACAACCGAAGTAAGAAGGGATGTTTACTGTCTGTTGTGAACTTGCTGCTCAGCTGTAAAGTGAGGATCAGCTGACATCAGCAATACAGCTTGTTTGGAGAATTACTTTTATATCTGAATAAACAATCAGATATTGATAAGTATTTTTAGAGAGTTTCCAAATATTTTTATGTTCATGTAGGTCTAAGATTTGATTGGAGAAGAGGAGACGCTGATTTATTCTTTTCAAATTACTTTTTTTTTTTAATGTTTAGAAAACTATATAATCCCACATGTGGTAGGAAATAATATAGACAGATCCTATGCCCCCTTGGCCTATTTCTTTTGTTATTAGATGGATGATGACGCTGTTTTGGTCTCTCTCTCTCTCTCTCTCTCTCTCTCTCTCTCTCTCTCGGGGTGTGTGTGTGTGTGTGTGTGTGTGTGTGTGTGTGTATACATGTATGCATGATATAGATAGAAAATAGATAGATAGATAGATAGATAGATAGATAGATAGATAGATAGATAGATAGATAAATAGATAGATCCACCCTATGAAGAATCCAGGTTAGCAATTTTCATGATTTTCCTGCCTCAGCCTCCTAAATTCCCTCAAGTGCTAGTTTCTGAGTTGTGCACATGCATGCCCAGCAAGAATTTATCACCTTGTAGAAAATATGGTGAAAATCACAACCAAGATTTTGACATTGATGTAGTCAAGATATAAGTCAATGCTGATATTGCTATTTTTAGACATATTACAAGTTATAATAGCAATTTTCCTGGTAAAATGTCCCCAAAGGGGCCTTACTAGCATGAGCATTAACAACTAATTTCTTAATTGACTTAATGTCCACTTTACAAGGTGTAACTCATGCCTGATACTATCAATTGTCAAAAACACCAGGAAATTTAGATGGTCAGGTTATAGGCACTAATGGAGAATCTAATACTGTTATGCTGCTAAATAGACATAGTGTTAAATTTTCCTTCATTTGTTACCCATAGTTTAATGCATCCTTTAACCTTCATCAGAGAAGTTTCTTTTTGCAGTAGTTAGTGAGTCATGTGCAGAGAATAATGAACTACAGAATAATTCAGTTTAAATAGGACACCTATGCTTTGGATAGCTCTGATGCTGTTTGTATTTTAATGCTAATTCAGTTTCCCCAGGGAGGGGCTGCCCGGGATGAGTAGTGATTCACATGCTCAGGACTTCCTGTGACCCTTCTAATGAGTAAAGATGCCAATCATGGAGAGTAGGCTGGACTTCCGGGTCAGAGAGAGGAAGGGAGGAGGCAGGAGAAGGATACAGGCTTTTGGACTAGGAGAGTGATAGGACAAGACGTAGCTAATAGTGACCTCCAGTTTAGCAAATCTGTCACTGGAGGATTTAGATTAATTATGGCTTACGAAATTAGGATTCTAGGTCTTGTGCCCAGCTATTGAGTTACCATTGATTCTAAACTAAGTTTGTGTGGCGTTTTCCTTCACACGGCAGCTGGACTGGGTTCCAGAGAGAAAGGTAGAGTGGCAAAGTGTGAGTTTGCCAGAAGTGCACTCCAAAAGGCCATGGGAATTTCGAAGCATGGAGCTGGTATGGTAACAACCCGCCTGTGGGAACTTAGCAAGCTGGGTGGAGAGATTTTGGAGCTCTGAGTCAGTCTCCACAAGATGAGAACAGACTGGCCATGCCGCCAGTGCCTGGCCAGTCAGCCTGCCGGGGTCTGCTGGTGTACAGAAAATTTCATTTTTAAATATTTATCACAACACACCTATATCATAGCCCTTCCATGCAAGCCTAAGAGGTAATCATAGAAGAGGAGGAAAGATTTAAGAGCCAGAGATAATGAATGTCTGCAACAAGTGATTGCTTGTAGGACCTGACTAGACTATTGCACGTATGAACTCAGTGGCTAAGGATGCACGAAGATCATGCCATCCGAAATCCCAGCACGGATGGGCAAAGAGCTCATGAAATATTCCCTCTAGCTGAGGAGCTAGTGACAGTTGATTGCTTTGAAAGGGAGAGCCTGTTTTCTTCCGGGATGGTGAATTACTAGGTAGACTCTGTGGTTTAAAAACAAAGCACACAAAGTTGAGAGGAAAACGTAGTCAAAGGGTTAAGCCATGAACTGGGGGGTCCTGGGGGGAGCACATTATATACGTAAACGAGATTCTCAAACAATGAACAAAGCTTATGTGGGCCTTTCTTTTAAAAGTCTGGTGATGATCATGTTATATTTTCCTCAGTACACCTTGTTTTTACCCTTTATTCCTTAAGAATGCTGTGGCTGGAGACAGTTTTAAAAATATTGTTCCAGTATACTTGGTCCCTTTGGCTTCTGATGAGAAATCTCTGCTGCCCTATGTTATTCTAAGTCATTTGTTTGTTTGTTTGTGCGTTTGTTTGTTTGACATATCATTTCATGCCATAGGACTCTGAGTCTGATTTAAAGCTTGTGAGTTGGCCAAGAGGTCTCTGCCATAGTCGCAGGAGGAACACCATCAGTCATGTTTGGGTTTAATCTACACCCTCAAGGTCCTGCAGAAGCAGAATAACTCAGCTCTCTTTGTCTACAGAACTGGAATGAACAGCCCTGTACATCATCATGGTGCCTGGTGCCTACAAGGAGAAAAACACCAATTCTATACGAAATGGGGTTTGTGCTTGTCAATCTATTCTGACATTACCTTCTGCCAGAGCTTGCAGAGAAAAGGGGGCGATCAACGGTGTCAGACAGAGCCAGCTATTCAACATGGTGATCCAGTCTTCAATGTTGCCAAGACCGAAAGAAAGTAACACTGCCCATGATCTTCAAGTACAAGGCCTTCGACTTTTGCAAGGACATCAGAGAGCATCAGAAATGTGTATGTACAACAAGAATACTAAATGTTCTGGTCCTCTGATATCACTCTAAGGAATGAGGAGATGTGTCTGTTTAATCAGCTGAGCGTGGAAAACCAAGGCATGCAAGCATCCTTCTTGGTCTCTTCTGACACTACTAGAAGGGAGGATTGAGTATAACCACTTCAGGATTAAGATAGGGGCTTACCACTGATGCTTTGCTGCCATGGGTGTGGGCTTGGCTTGTTGGTCTTGGATACAGTAGCTGTTGTATCAGAGGTTAATATTTTTTTCTAGGTTTCCCATTCTCTCTGCTTGGGCCCCAAAATGAGGCTTTGTTCCTGTTGTTGTTCCACCTTAACTCATGGGTATTCATGGTTTTCCAGCTTTTTTGTTCCCAGTCTGGAAAACCCAATACTCCCCAAACCATGGGACTCATCCCTATACTGTGCCTCAGGTCCTGAAGTTAGACAAAGTCCATGTTCTCTGTCTCTCTGTCTCTCTATGTCTCTCTCTGTCTCTCTCTCTGTCTCTCTGTCTCTCTCTCTCTCTCTCACTCAGACCTTTCTTGTTCATTTGAAATACAATAGCCTAGGATTTTCGGGGGGGGGTGTAAAAGAGAAAATGGGTGTACTTCACTTCCCAGAAATGGAAATTGATTCCTTTCTGCCTGTGGTAAAAGATCTAACTTAGAACTTCAAATAGTAAGTTCAAGCTAAACATTTGTGTCCCCATTCTAAGAAAACCAAGAGGAAAGATTTTTTTTTCCCTTTAAAATAATAAGAACTTTTGATGAAGTGTATTTACTATGTAGTTGTTCTTGTATCTGACATGGGTCCCACTATGAATCTTTTCATTATTTCTGAACTTCCTTCAGTATTATCATTCCCAGATGGCATTGCCCAGCACGGTTAGGTTAATGTTTACAGTGTCTGAACTCTGTGGGTTTTATTTGTTTATTTGGTTGGTTGGCTGGTTTGCGTCACTGACTGACTAATGCATGTTTGGTCACTGTACTCTCAAGGTTGAAAAATGTGTTCCCTTATCACTACTTCAACTGGTAATTTTTATCTTGATTTAAAAAAAAAAATACAATGCTTAGTGGTAGAGCTAAATGACTCTGATAATCAATAACAAAAGTCAAGCAAACACAAGAAAAAAATGTGTTGCTACTTTTGTTATGTTTCATACTGAGACATCTGAAGGTTGTCAGCTTTCTCTCTCTCTTCCTTTCTTTCTTCCTTCCTTCCTTCCTTCCTCCCTCCCTCCCTCCCTCCCTCCCCCCACTCTCCCCCTCTCTCTCTGTTTCTTTCTCTCTCTGTTTCTCTGTTTCTCTCTGTCTCTCTCTCTTCCCCTCTCTTTTTTTTTTACTGACTAAAAGACTGTTATTAGGTGTAGTATTTTAGGATGGCAGAGTTTTATTTTTTTTTAAATCAATTAAGTTTATTTATTTTACATCACAGCCCCCTCTCCCTTCTCTTCTCAGTCTCCCTGTCTCAAGCCACCACCCAATCCATTTTTTCCTGCTTTAGTATCAGTCTTTGTGGGGTGAAATTTAACATTTAAATTTTCATTGTAAATTTCCACATTCTTTCTTATATTTATGATGGCTTTAATAAGTATGATGTTCAGCTATTTAGAATTGCCAAGTACATGAACATGCATGTGTGTGAGTTCTGTCCCTATAGAGCAGAGGCAAGACCTGCTCAACCCTGGAATTCGGTTTCACCTTCAGATATGTGCTTGTGCGCGTGTGAGGAATGGCGCTCTGCCTTGCTCTCTGTCCCTCCCCGGTATTATTTTTAGCTTCATTGGCTGGCTAATGCAGGGAAGTATCACGGGTAGGAAAGGATGTGATTGTGTCCCTGAGTGTTATGTTTTCAGGATGCTGTTGCTTTGCTTTTGCACTTCAAGCAAATGGTTTGTGAAAGCTGGTGCCTGCCTCCTGTACCGGTTCCATTTGGAGATTTGAAACAAAAGTAATTGAATCAAAATCATCATTAATAAAAACCTGTTTTCAGATTTGTTGTTTCTTTTATGTAACAAATCAAGGTTAATGTTCTAGGTAAAGGTTTTTAAATCAACTCAGGGGTGAACATTTTGCATATAAATTGGAGGAGACATTTAGTGAGAAAAGGCTATTCCCTTTCTGGCTGTATTGCTGTTTTCAGCACAAGGCTGGGAAATCTGGAGAGTGGTTATCTCCCTTGCATTCTCTGATGCTGACCAAACACAAGTGTAAGGAGCTGGAAATGTTGCTGGAGGGCTATTCTCAGTAGAAAGCATTCAAAGGTTACATAGAAATGGGGTGCTATCTTCCCAAATGACAGGCGTTATCCAGGTTACTGTCTTTTCTACATGTGATTCAAATGGTGACACACACAAATCACAAGAGACAGTTGTCTCCTGTGTGAGCTCAGCCAGTGCCTCTCAGGTGTGCACACTTCCCTGCGTGAGTTTGTGTTTTTTTCAAAGATCCAAAGTAGCTCTGGGGAAGGAGAACATAACCTGTAGCTTATGGGCTAGGATATTAGACTTTACTCAGAAAGCTTTTATGGGTCTCCTCATTATAAACTATAGACTACTATCCATCATGGTGAAGTTTGCTTGAAAATTTTCTGGTGCAAGATTAAGAAAATGTGGCTCTTATATGCTGATATATTTACTGTCCTGATAGGGCTTAAGACAAAAGACCGTGGGGGCAAGGGGGCTGAAACTTTTGTACAATTAGAAAAAAAGGGCTTAGATCTAAGAGCAAGCTAAAACACAGCAAGACGTGTTTTAAAACAGGGCGTGTCTGGGTAAAACAGGAACAGGGACTGGGAGGTCAGTGGGGGAAAGCCAGAAGAGTCCCAATGTCTACAGAGAGCTGAGTATATTTATGCCACTGCTCTTAATAGTGCCTGACACACAGAATATGTTCATGTGCCAACAGATTGTGTGATTACCAGAGTTGTCACCATTTTTATTTGATGACTAATGCTCGACAAATATGCAAATTTTAAAATGGTCTCTTAGATTTTTTTTTTTTTCCCTCAGATGCCAGTAGACATTTGGTGCCTGCTGTTCAGCCATAATGCCACCGAACCCCATGGCACATGTACCTCTTCTCTTTATTTGGCATCGCAGAAGAATGAGAGAGCCCCTGTCTACTCAGGATGAGCTCAGTGATTTGGAAGTCAATCGCTGCAGCTCCAGCACCTATTCAGCTGCTCAAGTGCGACACGGTTTTCATTAGTCATCTCAAGCTCTTTGGGAAATACATCCCATCAACCTATAAATTATGGAGCTGTTGTTATAAATTCATAACACAACAGTATGAGAGTTTGAGATTAAGTTCATATCTCTTTGCCTGAATTAAAATATGAATGAGCTACTTTGCATCCCAGACTGTGGTCCTCTCCAAGTTTGATGTGGGAGGACAATGTTAGAAAAAAATAAAGATGAGGACGCAATGTTATTTGAAGTCTGTATCTTGGCTGTCACTTTGACAGATGCGTGTTCTTGGCTTATTTTAATGCTTAGCTTGAGAGAGAAAAATGTAAGAATTCTCTTTCGGGTTTCTTATGGATTTTCAAATCTATAAAGATTTGTACTCCCACAGGAAATAGACCATGAGCAACTCTAATGAAAAAGAGAAAGTTTTATGTCTGATGTTGACTGTCCATCCAGGAAGCTGTTTACGGTTCAAATAGGACTTTGTGTCGTTTGATTATGTCTGTAATTGAGAGAAACTCACTACTACTGAGTTGCAGGTTACATACAATTAGCAAGCTTAACACCCACAGTCACAGAGCACATAATAAGCATAGTGGGCCATGACATAGGTTCATTGAAAGGCAATAGTGGTAGGGAGTCTGTTGTGTTAACAAAGAACACTGACAGCAATTGCTACCAATCTTCAGGACACTGCCCTGTGCTCTGATACCACTGCAGAGAATGGACTGTAAGGCAGAGTAAATAGCAACTGTTTTGCAGGAAGTTCCAGCCTGAAAGCCAGCTTTGATCTCCTTACAGACCTGAAGTTTCTAACTGTGTATAGAGATAGCCCAAAGCAGGATTTCCTTGGGGCATAGGAAGAATTACAAAGTGGCCAATACATTATGGTCCCCTTAAATTTATCATCACATGATATCAGTTTTTATTTGTTGTCCTTGTTTGTTGTGATGATGCTTATAGGGTACATAATCAAAGTTATATGAAATTGTTTTAATCTATATCTGGCTGTCACTACTCAAGAACTTTTTAAATACTATTTCAACATAAATAAATTGAATGTACACAGATGTACCAACCTTATACCATATTTACATCACAACCAGCCCTTTAAAAAAAAACACCCCAACACATACCTTTAACTGATACCTCCCACAATGCTTGCCCCCCCAGAAAGAGCTTTTGGATATGCTTTCTATATTAATCTCTGCATAATTTCCTTCTACATACACATTATTGAGTGTCTATTTATTGCGCCAAACACCAGGAATGGAGAACTAAACAAAACATGTGAGACCCACATCTTGTCTTCTATTTGTAAGATGGACGATGGACAATTAGGTGTGGACTATATGTAACTGTAGTTACAAGCACAAGAATAAAACCTAGAGTACAGGGATAGAGAAGAAGAAAGATTGGGGAAGAGAGGAGTTTGTCAACACAGCTCCTTTATTAGGAGTTCCAATGTAAGTGAAGTGAAAAAGTAAGCTAAACTTAAGGGTGCAGAGAAGACAAAGGGTGGGGGGGGGGCAAAGGCTGGAGGGTAGCTGACCATTTAGCACAGGGCTGAGGAGTTGGAGCTGACAGGGACAGAAGAGGACAAACCATAATACAAAAGGAATTTGACAGGGACTTGGGCTTTATTGGAAAGAACTTCTAAGCGCCAGGAGGACTTTTATTGTGCTCTATTCAAGGTGGGAAAAGACAGGACCTGACTCTTGAAGTAAACTCTGGCTTGTCATCATCAGAACTGACAAAGTCAAGCAGTAAGAAGAGAGGAAGTTCTTCTTTTCTTAATTATCTTATTATTTAAATGCAATTAATATTATTGAGTATTTTGAGAATCAAATAATACATAAAAATTTGTTCAACTTTTGTATTCATATACTTTCATACCCTAAAAATATCATTGATGAATATTTAATACTATCCATAACTGAGGATCCTATACCTAATGTTGAATACTAAATTGTTTCGAAACACACAAAATATTCTTTGGGAATTAAGCATAGTAAAAGAGTATAAAATATTAAAAATGAATCATTAAGAAATATATTCAAAAACCCTTATATGATACCACCTGACAGAGTGAAAGAGTATTTAAAACGCATTATCTATCTGTGTACATTGTCTAACAATCAGTTTACTTAAAGAGATTATCAGTGTTTCTAGGAGAGAAATTATTTTATCAGTAAGTATATTTTAAAAATTTCAAAATAGCAAAAACTCTTTGAAGTTCAACATTAAGAAAATGCTAATTTCAAGCACAGTGAGAAGAATTATCAACAATATTTTCATGATGTTTATAGAACATGACTTTAATATTTTCAACAGTTGATATTTGTGGTGAAGATAGACCTGGAGGGAAAATGGAAGTCTGAGCAGCAGCTGTAGCTGTCACATGACACACACAGGAAAAGGAGACATGTAGCTGTCACATGACACACACAAGAAAAGGAGACATAGGACTGCTTAATAGATTGGAAGCAGTTTATGAAAGAAGTGAAGACTGTTGCCAAAGTTTTCAGAAGCTCAGGGTTGTACTTCCTGTGTCCAGGGGCTGTGGGTAGAGGATTGGTTGATTGTTCTTCGAAACTAAATCTTTCCACTGGGATTCACTGATGTGGAGACAGTCGTCAAACATAAAAGTAAGACCCTGGAGCCTGGGAGAAGCAGAGACCTGAAGTAGGATCTGGAATCTTCTGTGGATGTATGGCATCTGGTACACGTGCCATTTCAAAGCTTGCAGAGGACAGAGGCTAGAAGACTGTCTTTTGGGTACCCCAAAATGTGAAGATAGGGGAGCAGGAGTAGAATCATTTATTGTTCCAGCTGAACAACATGTGAGGAGGTTGTGAGGTGGAGTTATAAAATCCAGGATGCTTCAGGAAGATAGAAGTTTGTAAGTCATGTAACAGACTGCTGACAGCCATGTAAAGAACAACTGATTGACTAAAAGAATTTACAATAACTCTCAGAGTAACCTCTCTTTGAAAACGACATTTCCCCTGCTTTTTAATCTAGCTGAGCGCTACTCACATACTTCATTTCCTGATGGTGGGGAGGGAGAAATAGAGTGGAGGAAGGGAAAGAGGGAGAGAATGTTATAACTCATCTTCGCATGTCTTTTCCATTTAAAATGAGCATGATCTTTAGAACAAGGCCTAGGTGATGACATGGGCAGATGTTCTGCTGTGTAGTTGTGCCATAGGCTTTGAACTCACTATGACAGAGCATGTGCTAAGCAGTGGGATGCTTAAAGGCTCTATACATCCTGCAGTATTCATTGATGTGAACACAAAGGAAAGCCAACATTTAGATATTTGCCATTGTCTTTCCAGGAAAACAAGCTGTTGATATCATTTTGAAAAGTAATTGTTTATCATACATTTTTGCAACTTTCTTGAAAGCACGGTGCAGATGTACTTTGAATTAGAAAATAAAATATTTGAGGTGTGTTCTTGCCTCCATAAAATAATCCTTAATAAGAAACATAGTTGCAGTGAAATAAAAAAAGGAAGCAATTGAAGCTCCCCCCCCCACCCCGAAGAGGCATTTCAGGGGTGGCTCATCAGATAATCATGTGGATTAAGGAAAATGAAGCTATCAGCAGATGCTATGACATTCTACTTAAAGGAATTATGTAACAGATTAAAATAAGCTTTTAGACAGTTGTTTTCTTAAGTCTTCCTATTTAGGAGAGAACAGAATTGAGATTAAAATATGTTTCTTTTACTTCAGTGTAAAGATACAAACAGGCAGCTGTGTCAGTTATATTGGAAAACTACAGGGTACAAGAAGAAGCCAGGCTAAGAGCTGCATGATCATTTAAAATTTGTCAGGCTCTAAGAGCATTTTCAGAAACTGTTATCACCGTTTCTCCAAACCGAGGGGGATGCCTGTGCAGTGCCAAGAGGATTTAGTTTCTATTGTTAATATCAATACAATACAGAGCAGATATGATAAATGAAAAAGTGGATACTGCATACTTTGGGTGTGTTCTGATGCTGCTCAGAGTTTAAAGCGCAGCAGATTGCCATATAAGGCTGGGTCATTCAGAATAAAACTCCTTAAGCCCAGAATGAGATTTTACATTTTGAACCAAGTCCCAAGTAAAGTCAAGGCTGTGACCCGACAAGCGACTCTGAGAAGAAAAATACAGAAAAAGAGTAACCGGGCTGGCTTGGATTTGTGTGTGATTATATTTCACAGCTGGCCCTAATTCCCCAATTAACATCATCTGGCCTTTATTGTTTTTTATAGATGGAGCTTGAGATCTTGATAGAGATCACCGCGTGCTCTCAGTAGAGGGAATGGATTTGCAGTGCTGGTTCCTGACTATTCGGTATGTTTCTTGATGGCCAAGAGGAGCATTGGAGCACTGGAGAATGAACATTCTGTGGCTATCAGACAATAAAATCAGTAGACTGATACAAAACCATAACTGTCTCAGCACTGTTTTCTAAAACACTCTTTATTAGTGTGTGTGTGTGTGTGTGTGTGTGTGTGTGTGTGTCTAATGAATACAATGAGATTAAGGATCAGGTTGAAGACATTTGTCATTTCCTATGACCACAGGTCCCTGTGCCAAGCTGAGCAAGCTTCTTGAAACATATGGGCTGTTGTGTGCAAAGCAAGTATATTCAGTAAATAGAAACAAATATAGTACTGACTAAGGAATAACAGCAAGTACTCAATCAGTCATCTGAATGAATGACTTACAGCTTTCTACCACTCCAGCCTCTAAAGAGTGACTCCACACTGTCTGCCCATCAGTAGCATTGTGCAAAAGCCATGAAAAATCTAAGGCCCTGCCTATAAAATACCTATATATTCTTTTATTGTTTCTGAGATGATTTGTTATTTCTTAATCTTTGGCATTTATTAGAAAGTTATTTTAATTTATAACTAAGATTAGAATTAAATGTCTTAAGAGGTGGAAGAAGAGGGGATGGATATATTTCTCTTTGGTAGAAAAGTGTAAGCTATGTGGCAAGTTGCTGAAAAACAATAAAGATTCAGAAATATTTATTTAAAGAAATTTTATTTAACTATACCCAGTGGATGCTTATTCCTCTACAATAGATATTGGAGTGTGACTGAAGACAGCTGTAATATTCCACATTGGTAATTCTGTTTCATCTTGAAGATAAAATTATGATTTCCATTAGATTGGCCACCACTTACTAAGTACCTGCTTTAGTCAATGATGTATTGCTGTGAGAAGACACCATGACCACAGCAGCTCATCATAAAGGAAAGCATTTAGTTGGGGCCTGCTTACCATTTTAGGCTTTAGTCCATTACTGGGAAGTGTGGTGGCACAAAGGCAGACATGGTGTTGCAGGGGTAGCTGAGAGCTCTATATCAGGATAGGCAGGCAGCAAGAGAGAGAATTAGCTTGAGCATTTAAAATCCCAAACTCCACCCCACAGTGACATACTTCTTCCAAAAGGCCATACCTCCTAATCCTTTCAGATAACTCCACCATCTATGAGTGTATGGAGTGCATTTTCCTTCAAACCAGCACAATACATAATAATGTACTTACATCTCTCTGTCTGGGTTGTTAAACAAGATGAAGCTTAGACAAATTACCACCTTCCTATGATATTAATAATCAATTTTTTCTCCCTCTTCCCCTTTCTGTTCCTCCCTCCGTTACTACTCCTCATTCCTCCCCTCTAGCAACTCTACATGCAGTTACTACTCCAGAATCCCAGTACATACTCTCACCTATTTCCCTGTGTTCCATCTTGGAATCCCTACTTGCATATCTTCAAAGTCATACATGTGGACACTCCACCAATTTTCAAGGGTGTGTTGAAATACTGTTTTATGAAACTTCCCTTCCTTTCCTACTAGGTAAGTTTAATTTCCTTTCCTTTAGGAGACATTTAATAATGACAGGGAGTTAGTTATATGTTACCTTTAATAACATTCAAGATCTAGCAGCTATTTATATATGTCATTTATTATTCTTCCCTTAACTTATAAGCAATTTTGAAAGGTAGGGCACAAAATTAGAGGTTTTACGTGTCTAAATATTATATGTCAAATAATTACACACATACACAGAGAGAGAGAGAGAGAGAGAGAGAGAGAGAGAGAGAATTAACCCAATAAAATTACTTTAAATCATTACCCTTCATTTCATGTCATTTATTTAATAGATGCTACTCAAATTATGATGAGGTTATGATCTGATAAGCCCTTTGTACTTCGAAAATATCAATAGATCAAACTTTCTTTAATCTACTGAGCATCATAGTTTAGTCAGGAGTATCTGACATGCACTTAGTACACTTACCTGGCCTTGGGGTTGGGACGAATATTGTAGCACAGAGCCTGTTTTAGTCCAATGTGGCACAGTTCAGGAACATTCGAGAATGCCAATTGTTTGCCCTGCTTGGCTGACTGGGAAGGGAAGTTCACTGCAAGTGCTCAGCACTGATAAATATCTGTTATTGAGCATCCTGCCCCAAGAAAACTTCACAATTCTGATGTGAGCAGAGATTCCTCCTTAACACGCAGGATAGGAACCTAAGCATCACCACGTGGACAAGTGTATACAGTGCAGATGGCACATGCAGTGTTCATTTCATTCACCTAGTATATTCATTCACTACTGTATATTTCCACTTAATTCATTTCAAATTTGGAGGTTTGTTTCCTGGTTTGCTTATCAAATTCCAGGGCATCACAATTTTTCTTCTGTGTATAAGACACGTTTGCTAAATAACAACCATGGACGGGCACTCAGAAAGAATGTGATATTGATAGTTTATTAAAATAAACCCTTTTCCTTGTAAAGTCCAGGTGAGAACTGGGTTAGTAAAAAGAGAAGGTCCTGTGTGAGCTTCAGCAACCTTGAAAAGCAGACTGCCATGTGCTCTGTAATACAAGCTGGTACCAACATTCCTCACAGGAGGCTAGCAGGTAAGGAAAAACAACAAGATAAAACATTTCACAGAGCTACCACGCTTTGACCACACCCCCATCCTAAGATCTCATGCTCTTCCTAAACAGTGTAAACACTCAAGTATCTCAAAACTATTCATCAAATGATTCTTTCTAGGAGGTAAGGAAAAGGATGAAGGAAAGTATAAGTTCCTACACCAATCAAATTAGAATTTGGTGCAGGTCCTGGAGACAAAGACTGCTGAATCCAAGATGAGTATAAAATATAAGTTTTAAAGGTGAATGCCCATGTGGGAGCCCATACATTTCTGAACTTCTCAGAGAAAAATAATTTTTCCAATTAAGATTACCCTTCAAAAGTAAATAGAAATGAACAGAGTTATAATGCTAACAACAGAGAAAGAAATGCAAACTCTGCTGGCTGTTTTTTTTTTTTTTTTAAAGATTGAAGCCTTCACGTGTATTTTTATTTTGTGTGTATGTCTGTGTGTGTGTGTGTGTGTGTGTGTATGCATGTAGCATGCATGCATGCAAATATACCACAATATGTGTGCAGAGGTCAGTGAGCAACTTTCAGGGGTCTATTCTCTCATTATGCCTTGATGAGGCAGCAGGTCTCTTGTTTATGGTGTTCTGCACATTTTAGGTAAGTTAACATATGGCTTCTGGACAAATTCTTCCCTCTTGGTCTCCCAGGTGTGTATTAAGGTTCATCTGAAATAAGCATAACGCATAACACACAAATACATGAGAAAGAATAAGCCAAGTTCTGGCAATAAAAACATTAGTGGATCTCTTTACACTGTTATGCTATCTTTTCTGTAAGTAATCCTGAAGTTATTTGAAAATATAACATGAGAAGTACAGAGCGTAAGGAGAGCTGATTCCCCTAAAACCATGTTAAGGAGATGGGAGAAATTGTTCTCTCCTAAACCAGATAGATATTGGCCATTGAGATGGCTCAATGTGTGAAAGCTCTTCATATCTGAGTTCAGTCCCCAGGATCCACATGCTGGAAGCAGAGAACTGATTCATTCAACTTGTCTGCTGATCTTCACGTATGCACATATAAACTAAATTAAATGAATAAATGTTATAAAGGAAAGAAGTGGAAGGTGGTGAACACAATGGAAAACACTGAAGATGAAATGCTTGGAAAATGTTGCTGAGGATGAAGGGGAGCCAAGTGGGCAAGCAAGGCTGGGAGAAGTGTTATGCAAGTGGGAAGACCCTCACGTGAGAGGCTATCTGGATCTCCACATCATGATCTCTCTGATGAGCAGTAAAGGCCATCCTTCCCCTATTGCCACTCTCTATGACTCTTTGTTGAGCTTGTGTAAATTAAATGCTTCTGCTAAGTTATTCTTTTAGTTTTCCCGTGCCAGATGAGAACTTCATGGGCAGCCAATTGACGTTCTATGAAAACGCCATAGAAAGTTTGCAAGACCAAGGGGCCTCTCTTCCCAGTGATGGCCGATTAGGCCATCTTCTGCTACATATGCAGCTAGAGACACAAGTTCAGGGGGTACTGGTTAGTTCATATTGTTGTTCCACCTACAGGGTTGCAGCCCCCTTCAGCTCCTTGGGTACTTTCTCTAGCTCCTCCATTGGGG
>NC_034594.1:13581649-13591316 GCF_900095145.1 Mus pahari | reverse complement strand
GTGTGTGTGTGTGTGTGTGTGTGTGTGTGTGTGTGCGCGCGCGCGCATGCACATTCTCAGCAGAGCTTTGGAATGGCTCTTAAGACTCAAAGTAACATGGAAATTAAACAGAATCACAACGAGAGTTAACTAAGATGACCTACCTTAAAAATGACTGTAGACAGTAAAAGTCATTGTGTAAATATTGCATACGATATTAGATAGGGTTCTCCAGAATTACAGAATTTATGGAATAAATCTATCATTCTTTCTCTCTGTGTCAGTCTTTCTCTAACTCTTTCTTTCATATCTCCTTTTCCATGTCCTTATATAGACTTCCAGCACAAGGTATAGGCTCATCCCATCTCAAGATCCAGATCAAAGTTGTGTTTCTTTCTACCTTCAAGGTCCAGATTCTCACATTTCAAACAAAGCAGACATTCTCTCACAGGTGTGTCCTCCATTTCTGTATTTTAATTCATTCCAAACATAGTCAGGTTGGCAGCCAAGAATAGCCATTATAGATACCCTTATTACAAAAGTGGGAAAGCATTTATCAGTAAGAGCTTTTAAATGACAATATTTGTTTAATGCTGCACTCTTGTTTTTACAGATCATGTAACCTGTATAATTGAGTTACGTTGTCTACTTATGTTTATGGAAAAAACTGTGATCTGGTAAAAGTTATGTAGCAATACAAAGCAATAATGTAAGCTAGGACAAAAATACACATGAGAAATCCAAATGCAGTGTAAGGGGTGTTAAGTGATTCGAAGGATAAAAATGTCCAAATGTATTGGTGGGTGGTGAAGATAATCCAGACAGTGGCTGCTTCAAAGCAATTTAAAATGGCAATATATATACTCAATGTGAAGTTAGCTGAGACCTCACGCTGAGAATAAGAAAATATGAATTCTTATATTTGTTTCACCAGAACTTTCTCAGTAAATGGCAGTCTTTTGACTATTGTAATAGCCAGCAGCAAGAAAATTTCAGAATGTCAAACAAGCAAAGTAGAAAGCAAAAAGTTTGAGTTCCAGTAGAAATACAGAAAAAAAAAAAAACCCTCAGTTTACAAAGCTTGGCCAAATTGAAATAACCCCAGATGAGAATCTGTAGGCTATAGAGGAAAAAGAAAAATTGTTTAGAATGTAGTAATGGGATGCAATTAGGGGAAAGAAAATGCAGGCTGAATATCAGAAGCAAGTTCCCAACAGTCTATTAGAGTGTGCATTAGCATCCGAGGGGAAGAGATGGAAGCCTCATTGCTTCAACCATTGAGAGCCTCTGATTCCCAGAGGGTGTGGCCGCTGGGAAGGAAGTGAAAAATGGAAGAGTCAGGAAAGTCAGCCCAAGTTAATTTTATAGCAGGATGAAATTCTGCTCTAGGTGTTAAGAGGAGCCAGAGTCTCTGCAATAGGCATATATGATCACATTTAAATGAAGAGTCCACCTATCTGTATTTCCAGACAGATGGGCTCTCTAATACTCAGGTAAAGCAGTGTGATTTCTTGGCAGAAGGATAGGAAAAAAGAAAGAATTATAACATGAGACAAATAGGCTACAGATAATTAGCCTTGGATCACCCAGTTCCTTTCAGATCTACTGCTGTGTGTGTGTGTGTGTTACTTTTGCTAAATGCTTTATCATAGCCATGAAAAGCAAAATAGAACACACACACACACACACACACACACACACACACACACACACATTCTTTATTTACATTTCAAATGTTATCCCCTTTCCTGGTTTCCCCTCCGAAAATACCCAATTCCATCCCATATCCCCCTGCTCACCAATTCACCCACTCCTGCTTCCCTGTCCTGGCATTCCCCTACAATGGGGCATCGAGCCTTCTCAGGCTCCCCCATTAGGATTTCACTGCTGTGAAGAGACCTCATGACCACGGAGACTTGTATAAGAGAAAACGTATAATTGGGGCTGGTTTATACTTTCAGAGGTTTAGTCCATTATCATCATGGCAGGAAGTATGGCAGCATGTAGGCAGACATGGTATTGGAGATGGAGCTGTACATCTTGATCCAAAACCAGACAGGAGGGGATTGCCTTCTGCAGGTAGCTAGGAAGTGGCTTTTTAATGGACTGGGTAGAACCTGAGAATAGGAGAACTTATAGCCCACCTACATAGTGACATACTTTCTCCAACAAGGCCACACCTCCTAATAACGCCACTTCTCGTGGGACAAGGATCTTCAAACCACCACACCTAGTATATTTTTCCATGGCTCCAGGTAAAGAAGAGAATGTACCATAAGCAACCAACCAAACAAACAAACATTATTTTCACTTGGGACCCCCTTCCCAGATAGAATTACACACTTTTAAGTTCTCTCCAAACTAGTGTATCTTGCTCACATGGGCTATTTCAGGAACTTTTAGTGTTTTCTACTTTATCCATCTTCTCACCACAAAGATTAGATTTCGTGTGCTTACCCTGCCCCCTCCCCGAGGTTTTTCAGATATTTAAGATCTAACCAGCATTAACATAAAATAGACTCTGTGATGGTTTGTATATTCTTGCACCAGGGAGTGGCACCATTTGGAGGAATAGGTGTGACCTGACCTGATAGGAGTAGGTGTGTCACTGTGGGTGTGGGCTTAATACTCTCACCCTAGGTGCCTGGAAGTCAGTCTTCCACTAGCAGCCTTTGGATGAAGACATAAAACTCTCAGCTCTGCCTGTGCCATGCCTGACTGGATACTACCATGCTCTCACCTTGATGATAATGGACTGACCTCTGAGCCTGTAAGTCATCTCCAGTTAAATGTTGTTTTTTATAAGACTTGCCTTGGTCATGGTGTCTGTTCACAGCAGTAAAACCCTAAGACAGACTCTAAGGGAGATTAATGCAAGCTATCAGCATCATGTCTAACAATGATGAAAAGTACCATTCTGACTGCAAGTTTGTGTCATGACAGTTTATCATTTAAAGACTTTATTCTGTACTTATTTAAAGGGATTTTCATCATTTTTTAAATAGATTATCTCAATGTCAGAGTATGTTTTAAACAGATAAAGTTACTGAGCAGAACCCAAACAATTTCATGCCATCAGTATAAATTTTCCTCTTCCAAAGAGCTGGGCATTGGCTTACCTTTTTTCATCCTTCTCTAAATCATGGATGTGTGTCTTCCTGATATCCAGAACCAGGTGTACAGACACCCAGATAAAGCAGTCTCAACTTTTTGTCTGCAGGTATATAAGACAGTGGGTCTCCCTCCAATCCTGATCCTTACAGCAGAAGCTCCAACATCCCCTTTGAACTTGTAAAAAATGAAACATTGTGTCTGCTTTTAAACTCAGAGTAGTTACACCTAATTGGAAGTTTGTTACCCAATATCTTCTGCTGTACCCTTGGACTAGTTTCATTCCTGCTGCCATGATAAAACACTACAACAACAACAACAACAACAAAATGACTTATGGAAGTAACAGTTTATTTTTGCTTACACCTCCAGAAGGTCATGTCAAGCAACTGTGGCAGTGAGGAACAGGTACAGTGACAGGAACAGGAAGCTGAGGGCTCATGTATCAACCTCAAGTAGAGATTGAATTGCAGGCAGCATGAGACATTTAATACCAAAGTTTATCCCAAGTGGTATATTTTCCCCAGTAGGGTGGTACAAGCTAAACCTCCCCTGCTGTTGTCAACTAAAGAGTAAGTTTTTAATTTCTGAGCCTATGGAGGACATTTTCACTCAAACTACCACAGCCATCCAAAACAGTCAAGCATATGGCAATGCTTACAAGTAGTCCACTGCAGATTATTGAATTTTCTTACAATCTGTTGATCTTTGCTGGAAAATCTGTTTCCAGAACACTCTTGCTTGGCACATAATCAGCAAAAGGAAGACAGAACTCTCCTTACCTCCCTGTAGTACTTGCCTTCCTGCACTCCAACAATTCAGTTTGCTTTTGCTTTCCAAGTAAATATATACTTTATTTTATGATATTGAGGATAGGTACTTGTTTCTATATGGTTTAAGCATGTACCTCCATGTATGATCTCTGAGATTTTTTGAAACACAGCTATTTTCATTTCAGTGCAGAATCAGAATGTAGTCCTTGAAGATGTTTTAAATGGCAATTAAATGTAACACAACACACAAATATAATTTAAATAATGTCAGCTGATGAAAGGACACAGTTTTGAGGGAGACAGTCTTCCTTTTATGAGACAGTGTTACACTGTAGCCCAGGCACAATAGGCCTGGGTTCAATCCAAAAGGAGGAAATTAAATAATCAATCAATCAATCAACCAATCAATTGATTGCAATTAGTTAATTAATATCAAATGGAACTGTAATATTTACTTAATTCTTCTTTGGTAAAATAACTGCATGTACCTTGTTCTGTAGAGGCACTTTAAGAGATACCAGCATTGCTAGGAAATACATGTGGATACTTCTAACCTTGTAAATTTGTACTTCCTTTCCCCAATAGACAAATACTTACTGAGCACATAGTGTGTGTCATTTTTAGTATCAGGCTTTTGAGAGAACTCTGTGTTATATAGGAATGGGCTTCTAACCTGAGTCTGAAGACTTACATAAAAGATTCTATCAGGAATGGTGAAGACCCTGTTAGACCGGACAGCACAGTGTCCCAGTTACAGAGGACATGAATGGTGCCAAAGCAAAGGGCACTACTGTGACCTGCATCACAATAGCTTTTGTGTGTACATGTGACTATGCTAGAGTGCATAATTACACCAGAATTCTGTGAAGGGCAGACAACTTTCAGGAGAAGAAGAAAGGCAACAGAGGTCATTTGTGATTGCAAATGCTGCCTTAATCGTGGAACAACCAAATGTTAAGGTCACTAGAAGAATTTTTCAGGATTCTGCGCACTTCAAAGGATTTAAATGAAGAAGACAAGAACAGCTGTATAAATTTATCTGAAGAGAACTTTGAAGACACAAATAATCTCCTTCAAGCCATTCTAAATTTCAAAAGGAAAGTAAATTGATAATTGAATGTTTAATTGACATTTATTGCTTAGCAAATTAGTTTGGCCTGACTCACATTAAGTACTAGAATAGAGCCATTCCCTGTTTACTACTGGGCACTTTATAACTTATCCAGCCCTGTGTATCATCAACACCTTGCTCATCTATGCTCATTCTGTAATATTTGTGTATAATTTATGCTTTTTAAAGATGTTAAGAGTTTATAGTTCTGTCATTGCTTCTGCCAAACTCACTAAGGTAAGGGAAGCAGTGAGAGTTAGCCCTGAGAGTGTGAAGGGTCTGGCAATTGCCAGAGTCACACGGTAGGAAGCTTACACAAGAATTGTGGGCAGCTTTCAGTGCACTTTAAACATGGGAGTGGCATGGGTATCCTTTTGTTTTAGAATAATTTCTTCTGGGAAGGGACAGAGAGAGATTTGAGGATTTTGACCTCTCTTCATTGATCAAATAATGGACATAAAAGGTGCAGAGAATGGATTGTGAAGTATTTTTCATAGCTATTGAATCCTGCCCTCTTCCTTTTGTACACGACTCTCTGCATTCCTATCTCAGATGTGGTATTCACTAATTCTATGTTTAACATGTTCCATTATTTCTTCATTATAATAAAAGCATTCATTCCATCTGCCATACTTGGCAGTTAAACTCAGAGACAAAACTGGTGTACGTATCACATTTCAGCTACTTGAAATATAAGCAGTCTGGATATTCCAAATGAGGTCTGGGATTTAAAATATCAAATACCAATCCACATTTTCGTACATTCTGACCACTGTGCTAAGTAACTAGTGATCAGCACATCACTGAACAGCCATATTGAACTACAAGTAACTATATCACTATCTTAGTCTAGAAACTGCTTTCTCTTAAGTTGAGGCCATAGTTCATTTTCTTTATCAGTTTCAGTAGTCCTTAGTAGCCAATAGTTTAAATGAATATTTCTTAAGGCATCTCTGTGTTGATACTCTGCAGTCAGTAACACATACACACACTCAACCAAACAACTTTAAATAAAGAAGATTTACACTGATAAATTGTAAGGAAATCTTCAACCATTTAAATCCTTAAGAACAAAGGCTTGACTTTCTCAAAACAAAAAAAATGAATTATGACTCAAGAATCTATTTTATAAATATTGCCCAATTTCCAGTTGTATGAAATTTGATCTCCAAAGATCAACAAAAGCTTTCAGCCTATGTTGCCAGCCTGCTGCTCTTCTCTACCGAGTTTTGCTGGCCTAGTGCTTTGGCAGATAATTGAACAGATGCCTTCAAATTAAACATGCACATATACATGCACATGTGAATGTGTGGATGCATGTACACACACACACACACACACACACACACACACTTTTTGTTGACCATCTTTTCTGTTTCTTTAGAGAACCGTGATAGTTGTTTAGTTGTTGGCTTGAATATATTTCCAAGCAAAAGAGCAGAAATGGAAAGTGGAGAGAAATTTCCACCACTCCATGCAAGAATATCATGAGATACAAAGAATGAAATCATTTGTAATTAATTGACCCTGCCTGTGACTCTTGTTCTTTGTCCTTCCTCAGTCTTATTATTTTTATTATGGGACCTATCTCAGATCCTCTAATTAGACCAAACCTGTCATAGCAAATAGTAATCATTTTCAGGTCCTTGTTATGCTATTTAGTGTTGGGTGTCAATTTTTGCCATTATTTCTGTGAACAACAAAGGAGTTAGCTATGTTTCTATATTAATATAAAAATTTAAGTAACTTTTCTTTTACCCCTGGCATTCACATTGATGTTCATGAGGCAATAAGTGATGGATATTAATTGCTGTCATTTCCACGAACAACATTTTTAGTACTTTATTTGTAAGGTAAGATGCTCAAACCGTCTGGTTTATGAAGCGCAGAGATGCTTTCCCCCTATGGTTTCCACCTAGCACTGCTTTCAGAAGCACAACAAATCTTTTATATTCATTGGAACCTTGTGGGTAATGAGCCTGTCAGTTTCTAACCATTCTCTCTAATTAGAGCCTCCCCAGGGAGGAAGTGGCGCCAGTGGGAAGAAAATTAACTATTTGGGCAATGTATTGATTAATGTTGCTACAATAGGAATAGACAAGAAAATAATTTTTGAATTATTAAATTAATTCAATGGAAACCAATGGATTGACTCATACTTTGCAAAAGATAATAGAATGCTGCTCTTTATAAATGGACTTAGAAGATCTTAAATTAAGGCTTGAGAGAAAGGGAGCAAATCTTTGCAACCAAATAGCATAAGTAAAGAAATACATTTAGGCTCAGAGAGAGGGAACAAGTCACAGGAAATTGCTACATTTTCTTTACAGGACTTGTAGTTCACACAGGGCTGAGGGAAGACAGTAGCCTGTTCCTAGAAATCACCTGCAGGTGGTTGCAGGCCTGACTCCAAGGAGTGGTACCCAGAGCAGTTGTAGGATTAACTCCAGCTATCTGTTGGGATGTTGAATTTGTCTCATTTGTCTTAATCTGACTCAGCAGACAGATGTCATGGGGCTTTTCCTCTCAGCAAAGATTCGGAAGAAAGACATGGTTCGGTTGAAGAAGCCATTCTTGAGTCAGCTGCCATTCTATTTGGGTCTTTCTGTCACTGTGGGTAAGTTGTACAGTGAGTATCAGTTGCAAGAGACATAAAGAGAAGTCATAAATTTTGAGATCAAGCCTGATCTTTCCATGAGCAGGAACATTGATTTCATCCACAACTTTGAAAGGTATAAGGCAAATTGAAGTTTAAAGATGGGTTAGCCACTGGCTTTGAGGAAGCACAGAGGAATTGAATTGGAAGATTCTCTAGTACTAGCACAGCAGTGAGCCATGTTCTCTTTCCTTACTCACCAGATTGGGGAAAAACATAATTTTCCTCAGAACTTAATATGAATTTGCATATACCAAAACAGAGCAAAGCTTTGTAAAATCACATCAAGGGATGGGCCAGCACTTATGTAAGGTCTCAACTAGCCACCCGAACCTTTACCTTAGAAAGATTTTCACTGAAATTTGGCATATAATCTCTTGCATCATTTTTTTCTAAGATTCACAAGAATCTTTTGATTAGTCTTATAAATGCTATGTTAGTGATTATAGTCTCATGTTCAATCACTAATTAATCAGATCATGAAGTATATTCTGATAGTTTTCAAACATATACCAGCCTATGATGCTGATATTGAAGGAGAATATATGGTTGTCCCTGCTTTAGTTCTCTGCATAAAAAAAAAAAACAAAACAAAACAAAAAAAAAACCAGCTGCACCATCATTTCCAGATACTATCAATCTGTCCTGTGTATGCTTCGACACTGTAACTGGATATTGTCCACTGGATGCTTTGAGTATCACTGATGTCTCTTCATGATGTCCACATTTGGTTTTACTTATACAAAAAGTAAAATGTATCTCTATATTTATACATATTTTTAATGTATCAATTTTGGTTAAATTGAAAAAAATGAGAAGTTTTTAGTGACAAGCACCTATGGATGAATTTTCATCAGTGGGATTTTCTCCAGGTATCACCACAGATACTGTATTAATTTCTTTTTCCATTACCATGACATTGCCTGGCAGAAGCAAGTGAAGGGAAGATAAATTTTTTCTGGCTCATGGTTAAGAGGAGCTTCAGAGGCTGGTTATACTGCATGCTCAGTCAGAAAGCAGGACAAGGTGATCAGCTAGCTTTCTTCTTTCCTACTCATTTTCCAGTGTGGGACCCTAGCCTGTAGGATACTATCATCCATATTCAGGGAGATAAGAATTCTAACACAGGTTCTGTTCCAGGATCTAAGCTGAAGTATTTAAAACAAAGCATATGAGAAAATACTTAGCCTAAAAATAGGGACAGACAGACCTTGCATAACCACTTGCTTCTACCGTATTTCTGACTTTGAATGTAGGTTGATGCAGCAGGCATCTTTTGAAGACCCGAAGGTAAAAGCATAAACTCTTTTGGTGGCAAACAAAGATAAAAACAGTGCCATTACCTGTATAAAACAAAATAAAACAACAACAACAACAAACAAACAAAAAAATAACCACATTAATCTTTGCTATTATCTTAGTATATGTTTCCTCTCTGTCAAATATCAGTACATAGCATTGTATTCAGTAATTTGGATTATTCTAATAATATATTCACAATTTTTAGCTATAAATCTTTCTTCTTGGTGTATAATTGAAATAGCATATAGGAAATGGGAAATTGTCTTAAGGGGAAAATCAAATAATTCATATGGATTCCCTAAAAACTTTAATAAATGGGGCTCTTTAGAAGTTTCCAAATGTCCTGGCAAAACGGCTTGATAATGAATTTATTACACAATTTCTCAACATTATTTAAAAATTTTAAGATATTACACATTATTTTTCAAAATATTTTAAACCTAGAAGGAGATATATTTTAACTGAAGAAACTCTTGCAGCGTCTTAGATTATCTTAGTTACTATTCTGTTGNNTTGCCAACACATGCTGACACGAACAAGGCAACTTAGAGAAGAAAGAATTTATTTGTGGATTAAGTTTTCAGAGTNTATGTCTACCATGCTGGGGAGTATGGAACCGGACATGGTGCTGGAGCAGTAGCTGACAGCTCACATTTGATCTACAAACATAAGTCAGGGGTGTAGAGAACACATGGAATCTTGGAATGGCATGGGCTGTTCCATGCCCCAGTGACA
>NC_034594.1:13571375-13581381 GCF_900095145.1 Mus pahari | reverse complement strand
CTCTCTAATGGATTTTTGTGTTTCCACTTTAATCTTCTATCTGTTTCTATGATTTCCAGTATTTCCTTCTTAAAGTCCTCCATCATCATCATGAGAAGTGACTTTANATCCATGTCTTGCTTTTCTGGTGTGATGGTGTATCCAGGACTTGCTATGGTGGGAGAGTTTGTTTCTGATGATGCCAAGTAACCTTGGTTTCTGGTGCGTCTGTTCTTACACTTGCCTCCTCCCATCTGATTATCTCTAGTTATTGATGCCCTCAATATGTCTTATTGGAGCCTGTCCTTCCTTTAATCCCACTTGATTCAGGACTTATTAGAGTCTAGATTTCTCTGTGATTCTTTGATTGTGGGCTCCTGTGAACCTGAGATTCTGTGTGTGTCTGAGTTCTTGGCAGTCAAGCTCCTCAAATAGTAGTGTGAACCAGCTCCTGTTATCAGGATCCTGTTGTCCTAAAATCCTGGGCATGTTAGAGTGCATGGAAGTGGTGTCTCCTTTGAGGAGCTGTCTGGTCTGTTCGAAACCAAGGTAAACCAGAAATGATCAAAAGGAACCTGAGCCTCTGGTCAGGAAAGGCTCTGGTGTCCTTGTTCCTGCTGTCACAGGCCCGTCACTATTGGATTGGAACAGATGTTGTGTTCGACTCACCAGTGTTTCTAAGATCGCATGGGCAGTCCTCTAGGGACCATGGCGGTGTCCACCGACTCTGCGCCCTAGGTGACCCAGTGCTGGTGCAGACCAGAAGGGACTTGTGACCCTATTAAGGCTGGTTCTCTGCTTCTCTAGTGCTGTCTCAGGTACTGTGTGCAATTGGATTGGAGCAGATATGTTCCACTCACCAGTGATCCTAAGATAGCGTGGGGAGTCCTCTAGGGACCGTGGGGGTGTCCACCAACTCCGCACCCTAGGTGACCCAGTGCTGGTGCAGACCAGAAGGGACTTGAATTTTACCCTTTTTCAAACCCATAAAATTGCCAGGCTGCATAAATGGTAAAGGAACCAGTGGTGCGGTTACTCAGACCATGCTGGGAGGAACAGATTGCATTCTTCTTAAAAGTATTTGATAAGATGTCTAATAGTTGTTAATGCTGCACAAACTTAGACAAGTAAATCTACTACAAAATATTCTAAAGTATCATGTAGTGATTTTAAATAGCAGAGCTAACTCTTTCTTTTATTAGATATTTTCTTTATTTACATTTCAAATGTTATTCCCTCTTCTGGTTTCCCCACCAAAACCCCCCATCACCTCCCTCCTCCCTCTGCTCACCAACCCTCCCACTCCTGCATCCTGACCCTGGCATTCCCCTACATTGGGGGCATAGAGCCTTCACAGGTCCAAGGGCCTCCCCACCCATTGATGACCAAATAGGACATCCTCTGCTACCTATATATCTGGAGTCATCAATCCCACTCTTTGGTTGGTGGTTTAGTCCCTGGGAGCTTTGGGTGTACAGTTAGTTCATATTCTTGTTCCTCCAATGGGGCTGCAAATTCCTTCAGCTCCCTGGGTCCTTTCTCTAGCTCTTTCATTGGGGACACTTTGCTCTGTACAATGCATGGCTGTGGGCATCCACTTCTGTATTTGTCAGGTACTGACACAGCCTTTCAGGAGGCAGCTATATCAGGATTCGGTCAGCAAGCCCTTATTGGCATCCACAATAGTGTCTGGGTTTGGTGATTGTATATGGGATGGATCCCCAGGTAGGGGAGGCTCTGGATAGTCATTCCTTTAGTCTCTGCTCCACACTTTCTCTCTGTAACTCCTTCCATGGATATTATGTTCCCCATTCTAAGAAGGATTGAAGTATCCACACTTTGGTCTTCCTTCTTCTTGAGTTTCATGTTGTTTGTGAATTGTACCTTGGGTATTATGAGATTCTGGGCTAATATCCACGAATCAGTGAGTGCATATCATGTGTGTTCTTTTGTGATTGTGTTACCTCACTCAGGGTGATATCCTCCAGCTCTATCCACTTGACTAAGAATTTCATAAATTCATTGTTTTTAATATCTGATAAGTACTCCAGTGTATAAATGTACCACATTTTTCTGTATCCATTCCTTAGTTGAGGGACATCTGGGTTCTTTCCAGCTTGTGGCTATTATAAATAAGGCTGCTATGAACATAGTGGAGCATGTGTCCTTATTGCATGTTGGAACATATTCTGGGTATATGCCCAGAGTTGTATTGCTGCATCCTCTGAGAGTACTATGTCCAATTTTCTGAGGAACCGCCAGACTGATTTCCAGAGTGGTTGTACCAGCTATCAATCCAACCAGCAATGGAGGAGTATTCCTCTTTCTCCACAACCTCGCCAACATCTGCTGTCACCTGAAATTTTGATCTTAGCTATTCCAACTGGTGTGAGGTGGAATCTCGGGGTTGTTTTGATTTGCATTTTCCTGATGACTAAGGATGATGAACATTTCTTTAGGTGCTTCTCAGCCATTTGGTGTTCCTCAGTTAAGAATTCTTTGCTTAGCTCTGTATTCCCCCCACCCCCCCTTTTTAAAATTTTTGAACAGGGTTATTTGGTTCACTGGAGTCTAACTTCTTGAATTCTTTGTATATATTGGATATTAGCCCTCTATCAGGGGCTAATATCCCATCTTTTCCCAATCTGTTGGTGGCTGTTTTGTCATATTGACAGTGTCCTTTGCCTTACAGAAGCTTTGAAATGTTATAAGGTCACACTTGCCAATTCTTAATCTTAGAGCATAGGCTACTGGTGTTCTGTTCAGGAAATTTTCCTCTGTGCCCNTNTGCTCAAGGCTCTTCCCCACTTTCTTTTCTATTAGTTTCAGTGTATCTGGTTTTATATTGAGGTCCTTGAACCACTTGGACTTGAGCTTTATATAAGGAGATAAGAAGGGATCAATTTGCATTCTTCTACATGCTAACTCCCAGTTGAGCCAGCACCATTTATTGAAAGTGCTGTCTCTTTTCCACTGGATGGTTTTAGTTCCTTTGTCAAAGATCAAGTGACCATAGGTGTGTGGGTTCATTTCTGGGTATTCAATTCTATTTCATTGATCTATCTGCCTGTCACTGTACCAATACCATGCAGTTTTATCACAATTGCTTGGAAGCCTTGAGGTCATGGATGCTGACAGCACCAGAAATACTTTTATTATTGAGAATATTTTTCACTATCCTAGGTTTTCTGTTATTCCTGATGAATTTTCAAATTGTTCTTTCTAACTCTGTGAAGAATTGAGTTGGAATTTTGATGGGGATTGCATTGAATCTGTAGATTGCCTTTGGCAAGATAATCATTTTTATTATATTAATCCTGCCAATCCATGAGCATAGGAGATCTTTCCATCTTCTGAAATCTTCTTCGATTTCTTTCTTAAGAGACTTGAAGTTCTTATCATACAGATATTTCACTTAGTTACAGTCACACCAAGATATTTTATATTATTTGTGAGTATTGTGAAGGGTATTGTTTCCCTAATTATATATACTAGCATATCATCTGCAAATAGTGATATTTTGACTTCTTTCTTTTCAATTTGTATCCCTTGATCTCCTTTGGTTGTCTAGTTGCAATGGGTAGGACTTCAAGTACTATATAAAATAGATA
Source organism: Mus pahari (assembly GCF_900095145.1). Lineage (NCBI taxonomy): Eukaryota > Metazoa > Chordata > Mammalia > Rodentia > Muridae > Mus > Mus pahari. The sequence continues at coordinate 13,577,791 of NC_034594.1, read as the reverse complement.
GGGAGATTGTGGTCAGCCTTGTCTGGTCCCTGATTTTAGTGGGACTGCTTCAAGGTTCTCTCCATTTAATTTGATGTTGGCTACTGGTTTGCTGTATATTGCTTTTACTATGTTTAGGTATGGGCTTTAAATTCCTGATCTTTCCAAGACTTTTATTGTGAATGGGTGTTGGATTTTGTCAAATGCTTTCTCAGCACTTAATGAGATGATCATATGCCTTTTTTCTTTTAGCATTGTAGTGTCTGTCTTTGTCACTGAGGTGGGTTTCCTGTATGCAGCAAAATGTTGGGTCGTGTTTATGTAACCAGTCTGTAATTCTATGCATTTTTATTTGGTAATTGAGTCCACTGATATTAAGAAATATTAAGGAAAATTAATTGTTGCTTCCTGTTATTTTTGTTGTTAGAGTTGGAATTCTGTTCATGTGGCTATCATCTTTTAGGTTTGTTGAAATATTACTTTCTTGCTTTTTCTAGGGAATAGTTTCCTTCTTAATGTGTTGGAGTTTTCCATTGATTTTCCTTTGGAGAGCCATATTTGTGGAAAGATATTGTGTACATTTAATTTTGTCATGGAGTACATTGGTTTCTCCAACTATGATAATTGAGAGTTTTGCTGGGTATAGTAACCTGGACTGGCATTTGTGTTCTCTTAGGGTCTGTTTGACATCTGCCCAGGATCTTCTGGCTTTCATATATTTCTGGCAAAATGTCTGGTATAATTCTGACATGTTACATGACCTTTTAGCCTTACTGCTTTTAATATTCTTTCTTTGTTTTGTGAATTTGGTGTTTTGATTATTATATGACAAGAGGAATTTCTTTTCTGGTCTAAACTATTTGGAGTTCTGTAGGATTCTTTTATGTTCATGGGCATCTCTTTTTTATGTTAGGGAAGTTTTCTTCTATAATTTTGTTCAAGATATTTACTGGCCCTTTAAGTTGGAAATCTTCACTCTCTTCTATACCTATTATCCTTAGGTTTGGTCTCCTCATTGTGTCCTGGATTTCCTTGATGTTTTGGGTTTGGACCTTTTTGCATTTTGCATTTTCTTTGACTGTTTTGTCAATGTTTTCTATGGCATCTTCTGCACCTGATATTCTCTCTTTTATCTCTTGGATCCTGTTGGTGATGCTCACATCTATGGCTCCTGTCTTTTTTCCTATGCTTTCTATCCCCAGAGTTGTCTCCCATTGTGATTTTATTGTTTCTACATCCATTTTTAGATCCTGGATGTTTTTGTTAATTCCTTCACCTGTTTGGTTGTGTTTTCCTGTAATTCTTTAAAGGATTTTTGTGTTTCCCCTTTAAGTGCTTCTACCTGTTACCTGTATTCTCCCATATTTCCTTTCGGGAGTTATTTATGTCCTTCTTAAAATCCTCTATCAGCATCATGAGATTTGATTTTAAAACAGAATCTTGATTTTTCCATTGTGTTAGGAGTACTGGGTTCTGATGATGCCAAGTAGTCTTGATTTCTGTTGGTAAGATTCTTGCATTTGCCTTTTGTCAGCTGGTAATCTCTGGTGTTAGATATTCTTATGGTCTCTGGCTGGAGCTTGTTCCTCCTTTGGGTCTGTAAGCCTGTGTCAGCGCTCCTGGTAAACCAGCTCTCTCCTGGCAAGACCAGTATGGAACAACCTCACCTTCTGGGTGCAGATGGAGGCAGGAAGGATTCTGTTCTAACTGCTCTGCCACTTCTGTGGCCTGAAGATACTCACTCTTGACTGATTCTGAAAATACAATAATATTCTATTTTAGTATTGTAATTGGGTTATCTTCACAATTTGTTATTTTATGACTGTAAACTCACTGTGCCAATGTTTTATATAATAGAGACTGTAGTAAGTATTTAATGAAATTATGTAAAAAAGAAGTGTATTTATTTCTCTACCTGGCATAGAATGTGATTCTCAGTATATCAAGTTGATTTTTTTCCATTTCCACGTTGGTAATTTTTGATCCCGCAAAAGTATTTTCTGTGATTCAAGGCTCATGGTGATGACTTAAGTGTTAATTTGTTTTGATTGAGATACATTTGTGTCCTAAAAGGAATATAATTCCTCTTGTCCTCTACTAAAACTATCTTTGTTATTGATATTGATTGCCCATTAAATGTAGTTGATTTGTTTTTAATTATATGGAATTCTTTGGGTGAAGTACTAGAGAAATGGAAACATAGACTAATGTTGAAAATTAAATTGAAGTCCTGCAACCTGAGCGAATGTCTGATGTTGAGTGAAATCCTACTTTATATGTCGTTCTGTTACCATTAATTTAAGTCATTAGCTGTTCCTGGCTTATATTCATAAGAAGTAATGCAGTTTAATGTCTACTGCAATGCTTTCAGAAAAGTTTTCTTTGTCTCAACAACTCCAGGATAATATATTCTATGATGTATTTTAATATATAATATCAAGTCCACTGAACCCCTTTCAGAAAAGATTTCTTTGTCTTAATTACCCCAGGGTAATATATTCTTTAAGAAGAGATACAGATATATAAGTTGCTTAGACAAATGTCTTTCTTTCCAGGTCATATAATACTACTTTCTTTTTCATGGGAAGCCCTGTGTCTTAGGGTTTCTTTTATTATGATAAAACACTGTGACCAAAAGCAACTTGGGGCTAAAGATGAAGAGTTTATTTTAGCTTACAATCACAATCCACTACTGAGTGCAGACAGGGAAGGAACTCAAGTAAGGAATCTGGGGGCAGGAAATAAAGCACAGATCATAAAGAAACACTGCTTACTGGTTGCTCTTCCTGGCTTGTTCAGTTGCTTTGTTTTGTATCGTAGGACCACCTTTCCCAGGATGGCACGACTTCTCATAGCCTGAGATCTTTCCTATCAATCATCTATCAAGAAAATGCCCCACAGATTTGTTTATAAGCCAATTGGATGGCAGCATTTTCTCAGCAGAAGTTTCCTTTTCTCTAATGACTTAAGGTTCTGTCAAGTTCAATCAACACAATTGACACCTTGTCACCTTGACACACAAATACATCATCACTGTTAAACAACAAACTTTCCTTTCTTGTTTGTCCCCAAGATCTTATACTACCCACAAGACATCACTGCTACAATATAAATCCTTTCAACTTTTAAAAGTTTCTACAGTTTCAAAGTTTCTATTATTACAAACACAGTAAAATTCAGTTCCTTTGGAATTTCAAAATTCTCTTTGAAAGCTCAAAGTGGTGGGCCAACTTGTGTGATAACTTGACGGATGGTTCCACAGTCCTAAGAGGACTCTCCATCCTCCCAGGAGCCCTACCATGCCCAGAATCCTAGGATCACTGGTGAGTGGAACACAGCATTTCTTCCAACACAAACCTGAGGGCCTGGGGCTAAAGGAGCAGGGACACAAGAAACCTACCCAACCAGCAGCTTGGATTCCTTCTGGACAGGGCCAGCTATGGGCCACCTTGGGTGCAAACTCTGTGGACAGTTCCACTATCCCAGAGGACTCTCTAACCCCCAGGAGCCCTAGCATGCCTAGGATCTTAGGATCACTGGTGAGTGGAACACAACATCTGTTCCAACACAACTGGGAGTGTCTGGGACCAGCAGGAGCAGGGACACAGAAGCCCCATCCAAACAGTGCCTCAGGTTCCTTCCAGTGCTGGTCTACCTTGGTTTTGAACTCAGTGGACAGCACCATGGACCTCAGAGGAGGTACTACTTCCAGGCACTGTAACATGCACAGGACCTTAGGATCCCAGGATCCCAGGAGCTTGGTCATACCAGGAAAACAGGATCTCAGAGGAAGATTGACTGGCAAAAACTCTGACACACCCAGAATCTCAGGATCACAGTATTCTGGAATCACAGGATCACAGAGAAAGCTGGACTCTGAGGAGTTCTGAGTCAACCAGGATTGCAGGAAGGACAGGTTCTAATCAGATATATTGAGGGCAGGGAGCACTTGTCATAATCATATGATGAGATGCAATCATAAGAACAGAAGCCACAGAAACCATAGATACTTAGTGTCATCAGAACCCAACTCTCCCACCATAGAGAGTCCTGAATACACCATCACACCAGAAAAGCAAGATAAGGATCCAAAGTCACTTCTCATGATGATGATGGAGGACTATAAAACAGACAAAAATAACCCCCTTAAAGAATTCAGGAGAACACAGGAAAACAGGTAGAAGCCCCTAAAGAGGAAACACAAAAATCCCTTAAAAAGTTACAGGAAAATACTACCAAACAGGTGAAAGATTTGAACAAAACCATCCAGGATCTAAAAATGGAAGTAGAAACAATAAAGAAATCACAAAGGAAGACAATTTGTAGATAGAAATCCTAGGAAAGAAATCATAGATCATAGATGTGAACATCACCAACAGAATACAAGAGATAGAAGAGAGAATCTCAGGTACAGAAAATTCCATAGACAACATGGACACAACAATCAAAGAAAATGCAAAATGCAAAAAGATCCTAACTCAAAACATCCAGGAAATCCAGGAAACAATGAGAAGACCAAACCTATGGAGAATAGGTATGGGTGAGACAGAAAAATTCCAACTGAAAGGGCCAGTAATTATCTTCAACAAAATTATAGAAGAAAACTTCCTCAACCTAAAGAAAGAGATGCCCATGAACATATGAGAGGCCTACAGAACTAAAAGTAGTTTGTATCAGAAAAGAAATTCCTCCTATCACACAATAATCAAAACACCAAAGTCACAAAACAAAGAAAGAATTTTAAAAGCAGTAAGGGAAAAAGGTCAAGTAATATATAAAGGCAGACCTATCAGAGTTACACTTGACTTCTCCACAGAGACTATGAAAGTCAGAAGATCCTAGGCAGATGTCATAAAGACCCTAAGAGAACACAAATGCCAGTAGAGACTACTATACCCAGCAAAATTCTCAATTACCATAGATGAAGAAACCAAGGTATTCTATTATAAAACCAAATGTACACAATATCTTTCCACAAATCCTACCCTTCAAATGATAATAAATGGAAAACTCCAACTCAAAGAGGGAAATTAAGCTCTAGAAAAAGCAAGAAATTAATCTTTCAACAAGCCTAAGGAAGATAGCCACATGAATAAAATTCCAACTCTAACAACAAAAAGCAACAATGACTTTTGCTTAATATCTCTTAATATCAATGGACTCAATTCCCCAATAAAAAGACATAGAATAACAGACTGGTTGTATAAACAGGACCCAACATTCTGATGCATACAGTAAACCCACCTCAGTAACAAAGACTGACACTAAGTCAGAGTAAAAGGCAGGAAAATAATTTTCCAAGCAAATGAACCCAAGAAACAAGCTGGAGTAGCCATTCTAATATAAAATAAAATCAACTTTCGACCTAAAATTATCAAAAAAGATAAGGAGGGACACTTTTTACTCATCAAAGTTAAAATTTACCAAGATGAATACTCAATTCTGAACATCTATGCTCCAAATGCAAGGGCATCCACATTCATTAAAGAAACTTTGCTAAAACTCAAAGCACACATTTTACCACACACAATAATAGTGGGAGACTTCAACACCCCACTCTCATCAATGGACAGATCCTGGAAACAGAAATGAAACAGAGACACAGGAAAACTAACAGAAGTTATAAAACAAATGGATTTAACAGATATCTATAGTACATTTCATCCTAAAACAGGATATACCTTTTTCTCAGTACCTCCTGTTACCTGCTCCAAAACTGACCATATAATTGGTCACAAAACAGGCCTCAACAGATACAAAAATATTCAAATAATCTCATGCATCCTATCACATCATCATGGACTAAGGCTGATCTTCAATAACAACATAAATAATAGAAAGCCCACATAGATGTAGAAGCTGAACAATACTCTATGACAACTTGGTCAAGGAAGAAATAAAGAAAGAAATTAAAGACTCTTTATATTCAATGAAAATGAAGGCATAACATACCAAACATATGGGACATAATGAAAGCAATCCTAAAAGGAAAACTTATAGGTCTGAGTGCCTCCATAAAAAAACTGGAGAGAGCATACACTAGCAGCTTGATAGCACACATAAAAGCTCTAGAACAAAAGGAAGCAAATTCACCCAAGAGGAGTAGACAGCAGGAAATAATCAAACTCAGGGCTGAAATCAACCAAGTGGAAACAAAAAGAACTATACAAAGAATCAACAAAACCAGTAGCTGATTTTTTAGAGAATATCAACAAAATAGATAAACCCTTAGCCAGACTAACTAGAGGGCACAGGGACAGTATCCTTATTAACAAAATCAGAAACGAAAAGGGAAACATAACAACAGAATCTGAAGAAATCCAAAAAATCACCAGATGCTACTACAAAAGCCTATACTCAACAAAACTGGAGAACCTGGATGAAATGGACAATCTTCTAGACAGATACCAGGTACCAGAGTTAAATCAGGGTCAGAT
>NC_034594.1:13564410-13569414 GCF_900095145.1 Mus pahari | reverse complement strand
CTCAAGTCTAAGTGGATCAAAGACCTCCACATAAAACCAGAGACACTGTAGGAAGAAGACAACATCTTCAACAAAGGGTGCTGGCTCAAGTGGCAGTTATCATTTTGAAGAATGTGAATTGATCCATTCTTATCTCCTTGTACAAAGCTCAGGTCTAGTCTAAGTTGATCAAGGAACTCCACATAAAGCCAGAGACACTGAAACTTATAGAGGAGAAAGTGGGAAAGAACCTCAAAGATATGGGCACAAGGGAAAGATTCCTGAACGGAACATTAATGGCTTATGCTGTAAGATCAAGAATCAACAAATGGGAACTCATAAAATTGCAAAGCTTCTGTAAACAAAGGGCACTGTTAATAAGACAAAAGGGCAAACAACAGATTGGGAAAAGATCTTTACCAATCCTAAATCTGATAGGAGGCTAATATCCAATATATATAAATATCTCAAGAAGTTGGACTCCAGAAAACCCAATAACTCTATTAGAAAATGGAGTAAAGGGCTAAACAAAGAATTCTCAACTGATGAATAATGAATAGCTTGGAAGCACCTGAAAAAATGTTCAACATCCTTAATTATCAGGGAAATGCAAATCAAAACAACCCTGAGATTCCACCTCACACCAGCCAAAATGGCTAAGATCAAAAACTCAGGTGACAGCAGATGCTGATGTGGATGTGGAGAAAGGAACACATAACCATTGCTGGTGGGATTGCAAGCTGGTACAACTATTCTGGAAATCAGTTTGTCAGTTCATCAGAAAATTGATCACAGTTCTACAGGAAGATACAGCAATACCCACTCGGGTATATACTCATAAGATGCTCCAACTTGTAATAAGGACACATGCTCCACTATGTTCATAGCAGCCTTATTTATAATAGCCAGAAGCTGAAAAGAACCCAGATGTCCCTCAACAGAAGAATGGATATAGAAAATGTGGTATATTTACACAGTGGAGTACTTCTCAGCTATCAAAAACAATGAATTTATGAAATTCATAGGCAAATTGATGGATCATGGGGTATCATCCTGAGTGAGGTAACCCAATCACAAAAGAACACACATGATATGCACTCACTGATAAGTGGTTTTGTCACAGAAGCTCAGAAACCTTTTTAGAAGGTGGAACAAAATACCCATGAAAAGAGTTACAGAGACAAAGTTCAGAGCAGAGAATGAAGGAATGATCATCCAGAGACTGCCCCCCTTGAGTATCCATCCCATAAACAACCACCAAACCCACTCACAATGACAGATTCCAAGAAAAGCTTGCTGACAGGAGCCTGATATAGCTGTCTCCTGAGAGGCTCTGCCAGTGCCTGGCGAATATGCTAACAATCATCCATTGGATGGGGCACAAGGTCCCCAATGAAGAAGCTAGAGAAAGTACCCAAGGAGCTGAAGGGGTTTGTAGCCCCATAGGAGGAACAACTATATGAACAAACCAGTAGCCCCAGAGCTCCTTGGGACTAAACCACCAATCAAAGACAATTCATGGTGGAACTGGTCACTCTAGCTGCATATGTAGCAGAGGATGTCCTAGTTAGTCATCAATGGGAGGAGAGGCCCTTGGTCCTGTGCACAGTAGGTTGTGCCCTCCTACATCTATCATCAATCAGAAAATGCAGCACAGTTTAGCCTATAGGCCAATCTATTGTATACATTTGTTTGTTTTTTCAAGACAAGGTTTCTCTTTGTAACACTGGCTATCCTGGAACTCACTCTCTAGACCAAGCTGATCTGGAACTCTCAGAGAATTGAGACTAAAGACATGCACCACCATTCCTGCCTTCCTACAGGGCAATCTTGCTGGGAGCATTTTTCTTATCTCGGATTCCTCTTTCCAGATGGCCCCTGATTGTGTCAAGTTAATGAAAGTGTAACCAACGCACCCTGCAGGGTAAGTTGAAGGTTTCCTAGATGGGGGCCAATGATTTCATAAAATTTAATTTCATGTCTGTTTCTTTTCTAAGGATACCTTTGTCTCCAAGAAAGATTTCTTTCAAAAGTTTGTAGCATCTCAAATGTCTTGACAGCAGACATGAATTTTTCTAAACAGATACCCAACATTGGAAAATAAAACATTTAGAGTTTAACATTACACACACATACACACACACACACACACACACACACACACACACACACTCATATATATGAGTATTTATTTCACTTTTTCTATTAGATATTTTCTTCATTTACATTTCAAATGCTATCCCCTTTCCTAGTTTCCTCTCTGAAAGTTCCCTGTACCCTCCCCCTTCCCTGCTCCCCAACCCACCCATTCCCACTTCCTGGCCCTGACATTCTCCTGTACTGGGGTATATAATCTTAGAATGGGAGAACAAAATACCCATGGAAGGAGTTACAGCGACTAAGTTCAGAGCTCAGACACAAGGAAGGACCATACAGAGACTGTCCCACCTGGGGATCCATCCCATAAACAACCACCAAACCCAGACACTATTGCACATGCCAGCAAGATTTTGCTGACAGGATCCTGATATAGCAATCTCTTGTGAGGCTAGGCCAGTGCCTGGCAAATACAGAAGTAGATGCTCACAGTCATCTTTTGGATGGAACACAGGGCCCCCAATGAAGGAGCTAAAGAAAGTACCCAATGAACTAAAGGGGTCTGCAAACCTATAGGAGAAACAACAATATGAACAAACCAGTACCCCCCAGAGCTTGTCTCTCTAGTTGTATATGTAGCAGAGGATGGCCTAGTAGGCTATCAATAGAAGGAAAGACCCTTGGTATTTCACTTTTTCCTTATTCAAACTTTAATTTTTGAATATTAATTCATTCTAATTTTCAGACTACACAGGACAAAGCATGAATTTTCCCACTTTCCTAGAGCTCTCAAAGCCCCTCATTTCAGATTATATCTGAGAACTGCAACCAGCCTGTCCTTTTAAGGCAGTAGTTCTCAACTGTGGGTTGTGACCCCTGAGGGAGTGTCAAATGATCTTTTCACAGGGATATCAGATATCCTGCACATCATATATTTCCTTTAAGATTCATAATAGCAGCAAAATTACAGCTATAAAGTAGCAACAAAAATAATTTTATAGTTGGGAGGGGGGGTCACCACAACATGAGGACCATCACTAAAGGTTTGCAGCTTTAGGAATGTTGAGAATCACTGCTTTAAGGAGACAAACTCCAAGCACACACACACACACACACACACACACACACACACACACACACACACACACACACACATTTCTGATGTAAAGAGCTATCCTCTTGCAGAACTCCCTTGGTATCAAGGCTGGGATTTGTCTAGATGAGTTTCGGGCCTGCTCTCGGGTCCTGAGCATCCCATCCCTTTACCCAGGATCACCTTCCTGGTGGCTGCGGTACAGACTGGATACCCTCTTTGCTGAGATTTGTCTCCTTTCTCGTTGAGTATGCAAGTGACATTTTCTCATTCATCCAAAGAATGAAGTAAACTCGATTAGATTTGTTCTCCATCTGGGAGCAGGAAATTAACTTTGAAAATGATTTAAATCTCTTGCATGGGGGAGGACTTTCACCATTCCAAGTTCAATAGTTCAATTTGACAGAGGCCTCTGCTAGAATTTTAATATATAGCTGTGTTTTTAAAAGGATGGAAATGTGGCTGCTTTCAATTTTATGAACTGAATATTTACACTAAGACACATTTGAAGGCTTGTCAGATAGACAAGGTAGGTGAATAAACATTTTAGGCAGATACTTATTAGTTTCAGAGAAAAATAAATGCATGCTTTTTCTGTTGAGATGAAAATATTTAGGATTGGAATTTATTCCATGTTAATATTTTTTCTTATGCTGGCCACTGTTCTAGTTTTCCTTCTGTTGCTGTGATGAAGATTGTGACTAAAAGTAACTTGGGAAGGAAAGGATTTATTTCATCTGATATTTTATGGTCTATCATCAAGTGAAGCCATGAGAAGAATTCGAGATAGAATCTTGTTGCATGGAAGAATTCTGCTTATTGGTCCCCCTTTGACCTCCTTTGCCTACTTTTCTGATACAGGTCCAGGGCTAGGGCTAGGCCTTCCTACATCAGAAACAGACACAAAGGAAATCTGGTGGAGGAAATTCTTCAGTTAAGGTTTCCTTTTCCTAGGTGTGTCAAGTTATAACTCAATATCACGCATCATAGGTGAAAATACAAGTACCATGGGACCAGAAACTAGGATTAGATGTCTAGAGTCCAGAAGAAAACAAAGGACTGGAGATGTACTTCAGTTGGTAAGGTTGCCTAACATACATGAAGCTCTGTGCTTGATTCCCAACATCACGTAAACTGGAGAGAGTGATGGATGACATCATTTGGGAGGGAGATAGAAGCAAGCAGATCAGAAGTTCGAGGACATTCATAGCTAAATAGTAAGTTTGAAGCCAGCCTGGGGTACAGAAGACTCTGTCTCAAAAAATAATGAAATATATATATATATATATATATATATATTTACTGAAAGATAAGCAAGCAGTCCAAGACAGAACTATGTATTTCTTTTTAAATTATTCTATCAGATATTTTCTTCATTTACATTTCAAATGCTATCCCGAATGACCCTTATAACCTCCCCCCCCACCCTGTTCCCCTGCCCACCCACTCCCACTTCTTGGCCCTGGCATTCCCCTGTATGGGGCATATAAACTTAGCTAGACCAAGGGGCATCTCTTCCCAACGATGACTGACTAGGCCATCTTCTGCTATATATGCAGCTGGAGACACGAGCTCTGGGGGTACTGGTTAGTTCATATTGTTGTTCCACCTATAGGGTTGCAGACCCCTTCAGTTCCTTGGGTAATTTCTCTAGCTCCTCCACTGGGATCTCTGTGTTCTATCCTATAGATAACTGTGGGCATCCACTTCTATATTTGCCAGGCACTGGCATAGTCTCACAAGAGATATCTATATCAGTTTCCTTTCAGAAAGTTCTTGCTGGCATTGCAATAGTGTCTGCATTTGGTGGCTGATTATGGGATGGACCACCGGGT
>NC_034594.1:13558758-13564399 GCF_900095145.1 Mus pahari | reverse complement strand
TGGTTTTGTCATGGAATACCTTGGTTTATCCATCTATGGAAATTGAGAGTTTTGCCGGTTATAGTAGCCTGGGCTGACATTTATGTTCTCTTAGTGTCTGTATNACATCTGTCCAGTATCTTCTGGCTTTCATTGTCTCTGGTGAGAAGTCTGGAGTAATTCTAATAGGCCTGACTTTATATGTTACTTGAACTTTTTCTCTCACTGCTTTTAATATTCTGTCTTTATTTAGTGCATATGTTGTTCTGATTATTATGTGTCCGGAGGAATTTCTTTTCTGGTCCAGCCTATTTGGAGTTCTGTAGGCTTCTTGTATGTTCACGGGCATCTCGTTCTTTAGGCTCGGGAAGTTTTCTTCTATAATTTTGTTGAAGATATTTGCTGGCCCTTTAAGTTGAAAATCTTCATTCGCATCTACTCCAATTTTCTGTAGGTTTGGTCTTCTCATTGTGTCCTGGATTTCCTGGGTGTTTTGAATAAGGATCATTTTGCATTTTGCATTTTCTTTGATTGTTGTGTCCATGTTCCCTATGGAATCTTCTGTACCTGAGATTCTGTCTTCCATCTCTTGTATTCTGTTGCTGATGCTCACATCTATGGTTCCTGATTTCTTTCCTAGGCTTTCTATCTCCACAGTTGTCTCCCTTTGTGTTTTCTTTATTGTTTCTACTTCCTTTTGCAGGTCCTTAATGGTTTTGTTCAATTCCACCCCCTGTTTGGTTGTTTTTTCATGTAATTCTTTAAGGGATTTTTGTGTTTCTTCTACCTGTTTAGTAGTGTTTGCCTGTAGTTCTTTAAGGACTTCTACCTATTTAGCAGTGGTCCCCTGTAATTCCTTGAGGGATTTTTGTGCTTCCTCTTTAAGGGCTTCTACTTGTTTAACATTGTTCTCCTGTATTTCTTTGAGTGAGTTATTAATTTCCTTCTTCAAATCTTCTACCACCATCTTGAGATATGATTTTAAATCTACATCTTGCTTTTTGTGTGTGTTGGGGTATCCAGGACTCACTGTGGTGGGCATACTTGGTTCTGATGGTACCCAGTGTTCTTGGTTTCTATTAGTAAGATTCTTACGTTTGCCTTTTGCCATCTGGAAATCTCTGGTGCTTTTTTTCAAGCTGTCTCTGGCTGGAGTTTGATCCTCCTGTGATTCTGTTGGGCTCTGTCAGCACTCCTGGAAATCCAACTCTCCCCTGTGTCCTGGTGGTCAGAGCACTCTCTGAAGGCAAGCTCTCCTCTCACAAGGCAGGTGTCAGGATTCTGGAGCTCTGATCCTCCTTCTGAGTCCTGGGGTCAGAGAACTCATTGTAGGCCAACTCTCCTCCTGTGATCTTGAGAATCTCTGGTTTGGAGGGTCTTCCAGAGTTCTCTGTTGTCTCTGGAGTTGATTGTGTTCCATTCTCCCATGATCCTGAGGACCTGTGGTGTAGATGTTCTTCCAGAGTTCTCATCGGCCTCCACTGGGGTTACGAGGAGATATGGCAGGGGTGGCCCCGACTGGACTGGAACCCTGCCTCTGGGCAGGCAGTGTTCCTTTGTCCCTGTTCCTGCTGGCACAAGCCCCACCTGGATTCTCTGGAGTTGATTGTGTTCCACTCACCTGTGATCCCGAGGACCAATTTGTCTTAGTCAGGGTTTCTATTCCTGCACAAATATCATGACCAAGGAGCAAGTTGGGGAGGAAAGGGTTTATTTGACTTACACTTCCACATTGCTGTTCATCACCAAGGAAGTCAGGACTGGAACTCGAACAGGTCAGGAAGCAGGAGCTGATGCAGAGGCCATGGAAGGATGTTCCTTACTGGCTTGCTTCCCCTGGCTTACTCAGCTTGCTTTCTTATAGAACCAAGACTACCAGCCCAGAGATGGCACCACCCACAAGGGGACCTTCCCTCTTGATCACTAATTGAGAAAATCCCTTACAGCTGGATCTCATGGAGGCATTTCCCCAACTGAAGCTCCTTTCTCTCTGGTAACTCCAGCTGTGTCAAGTTGACACAACCAGTACAATTGACCCCTTGTCAACTTGACACACAAATAAATCACTAGTAAGCCCCAATCCTTAGTTCTTATTCATCTCCAAGACCTTAAATAACTTTAAAATCCCACAGTCTTCACACATTAAAAGTTTAATCCCTTAAAATACAAAGTACTTTAAAATGCAAAGTCTCTTAACTGTGGGCTTCACTAAAAATCTTCCTTCGAGAGGGAAAAATATCAGGGCACAGTCACGATCAAAAGCAAAAATCAATCTCCAACCATCCAATGTCTGGGATCCAACTCATGATCTTCTGGGCTCCTCCGAGGCCTTGGGTCACTTCTCCAGCCATGCCCTTTGTAGCACACACCTTGTCTTCTCGGCTCCAACTCCAGCTGCCTGTACTTCACTGCTGCTGCTGTTCTTGGTGGTCATCGAATGATACTGGTACTTCCAAAACACTGCTGTCCTTTGCATGAACCTTTCAGTCCTGGGCCATCCCGAGGACCTGTGGTGTGGAGATTCCTCCGGAGTGTTCAGCTGCCTCTGCAGTGATCTTAAAATCACGTGGGCAGTCCTCTAGGGACGTAGGGGTGTCAGCGGACTCTGTGTGCTAGGTCACCTGATGCTGGTGCAGACCAGAAGGGACTGTGGCTCTGGTCAGGCCGGTTCTCTGCTTCCCTAGTGCTGACTCATGTCCCGTGCACAATTGGATTGGAGCAGAAGCTGTGTTCCACTCACCAGTGACCCTAAAATCACGTGGGCAGTCCTCTAGGTACAGTGGGCGTGTCCACTGACTTGTGCCCTAGGTTACCCGGTGCTGGTGCAGACCGGAAGGACTCGTATTTTTAGTTTTTATATGCAAATATATTAAAATTTTAGTAGTTATTCCTGCTAATTTAATCTGCATATCTCTATAACATTGGTGTTGACAATAATCCCTATGAAGTAACATCACAGAGGCCTAAACGTATCTTGCCTCCATGTTAATTTATATTGTTATGCACCACACTTTCTATCAGTATCTCCTATGTGCTTTGGATCCTTTCCCTGTATCCCTGAGTAAGATCATTACTTTTTTTTTTCATGTACTTACAACTGTACTATTTTCTTCTCAAGGGAAAGAGATCATTGTAATCTGCCCCACAGGTTAATTGTGCCAAGTTGGATTGTGGTAGAAAATGATCACAAATCTGCCACCCTTTCCAATACTGTTCTTTATTTTCTGATTTATGTCTAATGAAAGCTGGCTGCCATCCTGATTTATGATATTTTCACACTAAGACATAGGTATACGGAACAAGTGCTATCTCAGGCAGTATTAGACACTTTCTATTGCGAGTAACAGAATGTCACAGACTTGTTTAAACAGGGTTGTTCTGCCTCAATGTTCTGTTTCAAGACTGAGGAGCCACATCTGGCTTCTAGCAGAGTCCTAAGACAGAACAGGACATCTGAGATGAAACACAGAGAATATTGGACTCCTACAAGATTGTCCCTGTAACAGTCTGACCCTCCTGACAACCCAACATTCTCGCATCAATCGATTATTTGGATGAGTTAATTCATTCCTGGTGACAGACCACTAGTGTCCCTTTAAGGAACTACCTATTAGTACTGCAGAGTTCGTTTTCAATTTCAAAATGAGTGTCAGAGTAAAAACATATTTAAACCACAGCAGAAATGCTATCAGATTTATGAAAGAGAAAGAATAAAAGTGGACTATCAGATGTCCTCTATCTTCTGTTTTCAGGTGGTACATATTACTCTTCTCCATATTTAACTATACAGACAAAATTATGTAGCCAAGCTCAATGTCAGTGGAGCAGGAAACATTATTCTCTTAGAAGGTGTCTCTTGACAAATAAGAATTCCACGTATGTCGAACATAACCCTAAGTACAATGTCAGTACATGCATGTGCACAGAAACCAATCTTGGAGATCACTAGTGGTGCTCAGTAAAGACATCTCAAGTATATTATTGAAAGAACATGACATGACATGGTTCACTTGAATATCCTTTCCCTTTTGTGTTCTGTCCTACTTTTATAAGCTTTCATTGCCCATTAAATGTCAGGATCTACAACTTTAGATGCCATTGTCATTTTCAATATTTGATTCTACATTTTCCTACAAATCATGAATACCCATTCAGTGAGCACTGGTGTTAGGAAGTGATTATAATGAGATGAATTAGACAGTTAAGAAGCTCAGAGCTAATGATGTTATACCAAACTTAATCCATCGTGATGAGAGAGGTATGTGGGCTATGGGCATTTGAAAATGCTTATACAAAGAATGGATGCTTAAACATGTCATGAATGATGAGGTTTAGAAACACCAGAAAAATTTGTTTAAGACATTATCGCCCTGCCATCTCTCTTATGAACCCCAGCAGAGGCAGTTGAGCGCTCCGGAGAACTCTTGACACCACAGGTCCTCAGGATCACTGTGAGTGGAACACAATCAACTCCAGATAATCCAGCAGGGGCTCTTGCCAGCAGGAACAGGGACAAAGGAACACTGCCCGCCCAGAGGCGGGGTTCCAGTCAGGTCTCTGCCACCCCTGCCATCTCTCTTCTGAACTCCAGCAGAGACAGCTGAGCACTCAGGAGGACCCTCCACACCACAGGTCCTTGAGATCACTGGTCCTCTGGATCATGCAGGGAGAGTCAGCCTACAATGAGGTCTCTGACCCCAGGACTCAGAAGGAGGATCAGAGCTCCAGACTTCTGGACACCTGCTATGTAAGAGGAGAGCTTGCCTTCAGAGAGTGCTCTGACCACCAGGACACAGGAGAGAGTTGGATTCCCAGGAGTGCTGACAGGGGCTAACAGAATCAGAGGAGGATCAAACTCCAGCCAGAGACAGCTTGAAAATTAACACCAGAGATTTCCAGATGGCAAAAGGCAAATG
The DNA here is from genome assembly GCF_900095145.1 of Mus pahari. Taxonomy (NCBI): domain Eukaryota; kingdom Metazoa; phylum Chordata; class Mammalia; order Rodentia; family Muridae; genus Mus; species Mus pahari. Next base: position 13,559,504 of record NC_034594.1, on the reverse strand, counting down.
TAAGAATCTTACTAACAGAAACAAAGAACATGGGGCACCATCAGAACCTAGTACGCCCACCACAGTGAGTCCTGGATACCCCAACACACCCGAAAAGCAAGATGTGGATTTAAAATCATATCTCAAGATGGTGGTAGAAGATTTGAAGAAGGACATTAATAACTCACTCAAAGAAATGCAGAAGAACAATGCTAAACAAGTAGAAGCCCTTAAAGAGGAAGNACAAAAATCCCTCAAGGAATTANAGGAGACCACTGCTAAACAGGAAGAAGTCCTTAAAGAACTACAGGAAAACACTACTAAAAAGGTAGAAGAAACACAAAAATCCCTTAAATAATTACAGGAAAACACTGCTAAACAGCTAAAAGAAACACAAAAATCCCTTAAGGAATTACAGGATAACACAACCAAACGGGATGGAATTGAACAAAACCATTAAGGATCTGCAAAAGGAAGTAGAAACAATAAAGAAAACCCAAAGGGAGACAACTGTGGAGATAGAAAGCCTAGGAAAGAAATCAGAAACCATAGATGTGAGAGCATCAGGAACAGAATACAACAGATGGAAGACAGAATCTCAGGTACAGAAGATTCCATAGGGAACATAGACACAACAATCAAAGAAAATGCAAAATGAAAAAAGATCTTAACTCAAACCATCGAGGAAATACAGGACACAATGTGAACACCAAACCTTCAGATAATAGGAGTAGATGAGAATGAAGATTTTCAACTTAAAGGGCCAG